>NW_006799972.1:2083684-2121507 GCF_000485575.1 Poecilia formosa
CATATATTCCTTTTTTCTTTCTTAAAGATTCTTACTTAAAGATGGACTAATTCACACTGAAGGATAAAGGAAATTTTGAGGTAGACAGATAGATTTTTTTTTTAAGTCTAGAGTGGGGATCCCCAACATCACAGGATGTTATGTATGAACATGCAGCAGAACATCCTGCCTTCCTCTCACTTCTTCAACACTTCACATTAAAGGCACACTTAGAGGCGCTGAGGTAGTGCTCCAAAATCTCGTATGCTTACAGTCGTTTCCTGTGGTGTTTCGGTTTTGTTTTCTCTCCCTTTTGGGGTTCACAGATACTTTCTAGGCTTTTTGTCTTCCTTTGTTCTCGTGCGTTTTCCTTTGCTCTTATGTTTTCTCAGCTGGGGAACTCCTCCGTCTTCTGAGAAAATGGAGCGTTTCTCCAGAAAAACAGAGGTCAGCTTGTGTCTGACTCAATGCTCATAAGAAAGACACATCGCTAATCAGAGGGATAAGGTCTCACACCTTTCTCAAACTCCTCCTCACTCTAATTGATGGGTGTAATTTGATGGTGACGGTAACAGAGTTAGAAAGCAATTAGCGTCGGGGCCCGTCGGCACAAACACCGTGGAGAGGCTACCTGTGGGTCACATTTTAATTTGGTGAAGTGCTTAGTGCTTAGCAAAGGAGTCTGCCTTTGATATACTCAGTAGATGGTAAATCCTGTTAGTGCTAACTCCACAAACTACCCCGCCAAACAACGTCCATCTAATCCACTGATTAGGAACACACTAAGAACACAACAAATTATTAGGGTGTCATCTGACTCTGGATTAAAATCCACACTTATTTGCAAAAAAAAAAAAAAAAAAGATGGAAGGACAAGAAGAGATGACAAAGAGGGGAGGGAATAGGTGGAAACAGAAACAAGGCAATCATGGGAGGGGTTTAATTAAAGCAACTGATTTGTGTTGTTTGTAGAAGGACTAATTGTCTTTTCCCCTGAGGAAGCTGTTCCCTAAAGCAGCGTCTCCAAATTACTCCTCATACAATAAATCCTTATTGGTGGGGAAGGGTGTTTTACCAGCTACAAGAGAGAGAAAAAAGAGGGGAACCTAGGTTCATTTAAAACAATAACAGCAGGACGAGGAGGTTCGCATTTTCACTTACATCCTCAAAAAAACTGGATAATCTACTGTGTCTTGCGTCTTCTAATTAGGGCAGCGCTGCTGATCTGGTGAGACAAAGTGCCATCCTTCTTTTTTTCCCTGAGGAGTTTAACATGGAGATTCCGAGCAAGATCGTTGACCCATGACGACCTTTAACCTCCAATTAAACCGTGTTTGATTTTCATTCACAGATCCTAGGCCAACCGACCCAAATTTCAGGGTTTCACTGAATTTGAAAGTAACTTCTCCCTTGAGAAAGGATTAAATCGACAGAGTACCTTTTGAATGTCTAAAGTAGTACACAATGTTCTATCTTAAAGCTTAAAACTTTTGGATGTGGTTAATAATTTTCTGCATATAAAGCACCTATTAAATATATTACACAGATACCCAACTATACAGATCTCCATGTTTCGACTGGTATTTAATCACAATGTAACCTCTGTAAACCTTAAACTTAAAGTTTAGGTTCTGTGGTCAGTGAGCATGCAACCATAATTAATAAATAAGATCATAAAAGTTTCCTAGAACCACTCCTGACCCAAACTGCAAAGTCCAAATAACATCTAATCTTCTGAAGTCATGCAGATTCTTTTTGTTGTTGTTCTGCATGTGTAAAGGCTTTAACTATTCAGATAGACTGAGGAAGTCAACTTGGTAATTTTCTAAAAATAGAAAATATTTGAACTCTGAAAAAGAAAACAATCCTGTTGTGGAATAATCTGTTATATAACATTCCTGAGGGAGACTGAGCGCTGTGGCTTTTGACAGAAGTTTTTATGTATTTTGTATTTGTTTATGTTTGCTCTATATTTATTTTTTGGGGAAAAATCAATGGTGTGGTCTATTCTGATGAAAGAAATTCAACAGCTCTCTGTTACCTTACTTTTCTTATTTAATTCCATCCATCCATCCATCCATCCATCCATCCATCCATCCATCCATCCATCCATCCATCCATCCATCCATCCATCCATGTACTTGAACATGAATACATAACCTCACAACTAAAGGCGATTTTCAGTCACCATCTATTCTATGATGTATTTTGTCTTTTTGGACTATAAAGTTGTTGGGCAGTTTTTTCTCATTGTCTAAAATTTTATTTTATTTTATTTTTTTCTGTTCTTGGTTAAGCTCTTCCAATTATTAAAAAATAACTGCGTTACTTTAAAGTCTAAAGTTTATCTTTGTTATGCTTTTGAAATCATTTCAAAACATTTGAGTTAAGAGGCACAAACATGCTGCTGCATGAGATCATGGGAGCATTGTCAAGATATCAGGAAGGAAAGAAAAAGAACCTGAAGAGGCTACTTTCATCTCATTAAAAAAAACAAAAAAAAAAACATGTGCGAACATAAACAGCACTTTAACGCCTTTACCATTCCAGGTGAAGACACATTCTGTATCCCAGAGATGGACTTATTTTGCTGCAAAATGTTCAATCAAAAATGGTAAGAATGAAGCCTAGAGGTAAATACAAACTGGATTTGAATGATGCAGCTTAACCTGCATCATCCAATTGCTGCGTCATGCACTTCTACATCATAGCCAATCACAGAGCAAGCCTCTATTTATAAGGAGCTCCATCCATGGCTCCATCTGCTCACCAGGTGAGCTTCAACCCATCTCAGCACCTTCTCCGCCTTTGTTCTCCAGGCTTCTTCAGGCTCTCTTCAGCCTCCCCCACCAGTGTCTGGCCCTGGGCAAAAGACGTCTGTAGCCCTAATCCTAAACTACTCATCCCAGCTACTGCATTTCACACCGCCGGGGTCCGAGCACCAAAACTCTTAACTCACTTATGTCACATAAAACTTTCTAATAGCGGCTTTTTTCCATGTGAGTCTCTCCAGACTGAATTTACTGTGAAACCAGCCCTGCTCCACCATTGGCTCAGCCGCTCAGCAAGGAGAAAAACCACCATTCAACAAAATAGAAAATAAAAAAATAAAAATAAAATTGCACTGTGATTAAACTACTTTTGAAGTGTGTGACCATAATTATAACATTTCAATAAAACAGGGGGGGAAACGTCCCATCTATGAAGCATGGCATTCATATTGTGGGATTGCTGCAGGATGGATGGAATTGGGGAAAATTTCAGCAAACTATATTGCTGAAATTGATATGATAGTGATATGAGGAAAATTACACAAATAAATAAATATGTATATATACATATACATATATATATGTCTGTCTGTATGTATATAATCAACATTTTAAAGAGAAACATGACACTCTAACATAGACATGTTTACCACTTCAGGTAGAGCAGCTATCGCTTGTTCTTTTTTTTTTTTTCCACCTAAATCAAAGTACATACCTAAGTCACATATTCAAGTAATCAATATGTTTGAGGATGACTGAACTTTGGTTATTTGCTATGTTATTTCAATTATCTACGAGTATGACTATTAATGAACACGCACAGTCCAGTAGACATAACTTCAAGACGTACATGTCCAATCTTCTTCCTTATTCCAGTAAGTGCTGGAAGTAGATTTTGTGGATGAAAATGAAAACATAGGTTATGCAAGGATTCAGACTGGTGCTAAGCCAGAAACAACTAGTTGGATTTGTGAAAATTCTATCTGGACAGACAAAGCCAAACCTCTGGCCCGCGCTAAACCAAACAAAAGAGGTGGAAAAGAAAAGACCTGAGAAATCACCAAAGATCGCACAAAGACTCGTTGTATGTTGGACATGCATGAATGTGACTATGCAGAAACAGACGTGAGCCGTGCCAGCATTATCTCCTTCTCTTTGTCACATGTGTCTGCAAACAATTAAAACACTCCGCTTGTTTTTTAAATAATTGTTGGAGAAAGTGATTAAATGCGTCTTTTATCTAATCAATATAATTGGAACTGCACGCGATAAAGCACAATAAATCATCACAATGGTAAAAACCTAGAATTTCCCTGCAGCAAACAACACAAACTGTAACTACATTTGATTCAATCTACACTCCATTAAATAAGTATTAAATTCAAAGCCATGGTCTTTAATAGATATATTCTACTGTGGCTATGTATCTGAGGTTTGTCTGTGAGTCTGCAGACATGTGAGTCTAACTGGCAAAGTAACAATATTTCCAGCCTAGACTAATGTATTTACCAGCCAGATGCAGCCTGAATGGAGTGCAACAGGAAACACATAGCTGTCATCAAGACATGCTCCTGTGGCCAGGGGTTCAGATGACAAAAAAAAAAGCTTAATTTATGCATTGAATGAGCTTTCATGATTCCTGAGAAGCCTGCCAAGTCACAGTCATAAAATGAGTTGACTTGTAGTTTTTAAAGTCTTTTGGTAGAGGCGAGTATGTTGGAAAAAAAAAAAAAAATAAATAAAAAGGCAACATATTTTGAGCAGCACTGTGTCTCAACTTCAGCTTTACATGGAGAGAGAGCAGTATTCACAGATGGAGAACGAATGTTCTTTTCAGGGTGAGTTACACCAGGCTGTGCTCGAGCACAGCCCAGCAGCCAGCTCACTCTGCTGCGAACGCTTTTGAAAAGCAGCCACCAGCAAACGTGCTCATGGCAAACATTACTTGTTCAATTGATTCGTGACGCAACGCACCAGGAAGATCGGGATTTGTGTTTGCTCTATTGCATTTTTCACTTTGTTTGCAGCTAAGCACTTGCCAAATCATTTTACACATTGATCAGAATTGATCAAAGAAGCTGAAGCATGACCTGCTTAATCAGCCTCGATATTTCAACATCATCGTCCTTAACTCGTTTGAAGAAGCTGGAGTTGTTGTAGCAGCAGTTTTATATGCGAGGCCTAAATATGCAGTAAATCAGGCCCACATGAAATCTTTGTTTTAAGGAATCACTTACAACAGCACGATGGTGCCAAGTGAACATTTGCAAAGGAATATTACCACTTGTTAAACAGACTTTCACAAACAAACTTCAGTCCAGATTATTAGCACATAATTATGTGGTGCACATAATGCTTTGTGTGCTACATGTGAGCATTTCAGCAACGTTCAGTTTGTTTAATGCCCTTAGAGAAAGTGGAAAAACTAAAAGGAGATGTTTGGTAGGATTAAATGGATCTGAGTGCTTAATGAAAAGCGAACATTTTACTTGATTTTGGATAAGAAAGTCATAGTTATATGGCTTACATACAGGAACATTGTAGACTCACATTTTCTTTCAACATTTAGCTGTGAGAAAAAAAAAACATACCTTTTATAAAAAGATAGAGAACCATTTATGGTCTGATATTAAGTCAACCATTTTTGCTTTAAAGTCACTTGAGATGAACCAATTTATTTCTATTTACTAAATGACAGAAAATATATATATAAAAAAATATATTTTTCACATTCCTACTGACAGAACTAGTGTGAACTGAATCTGGTTTGCACAAACTATTTCAAACCTGCCTACAATTTTTCCACTGGACTGAGATCAGGGCTTTATGGTGGCCACAATAAAATGTTGCTTTTTTTTCTCCAGGTAACTTTCTGAAAATATCCAATTTGTGTACAAAGACTTTATCAGCTTTGGACCCTGATATCCACTCAGCTTATACCTTGTGTACCATCAGAGACTAAAGTGTCAAGAAGTGTCATTTCATTCTATTAGCAACATTTTACTCAATTTTTCCATTATTTTTTATAAGTCAAACGTGTGTGTCTCCATATATTATGTGAAAGTGTGTCTTTAAAACGTATTGTCAGTCAGTGTGTGGGGTACTTAGTAAAAAGATTGCAGACTTCTGAAGGTTCATATGTCAAACACGTCGGTTTTGGCTGCCATGGCTTTGAGCTAGCAGTCTCTGCAAATAAATGTAAATGTGCCAAGGTTCGTAGGTAACTGGTTTGTTTGCACAACAAAAGCAGGAGGGCAACAAGCCTGGAGGTCTGCACAGACATGTGCAGGCTTAGTAGTTCCAGATATTTTTCACCAGAAAATAAAAAATAAAAATAAAACTAGGTCTTGTTATTTCAAGACCCATTTGTTCCCAACAAACAGATGTTGTCTTCAGATGTTGCTTCAAAATTTCCAAAAAGTGCTTTCTTCCCTCTCCCCCCACTGCACTCCTCAAACGACAACCGATTTTATGAAATGCACCAGAACCTCCTGCAAAACACTCTTACTGTGACCTGTGGGCAAATCATTAAATTTTATCTTAAAATCATATCACAAATAGGTGAGGGCATTTATGCAAAATTTACTGAGACCTGCGCTGCTGCTGCTGCGGTTGTTCCATTACTGCACAATCATTAAATGTCTGGAAACTCTTTAATGAATGAGTTAAGAATAATAACAAGATTGCAATGGGAGCAGAGGAGAAAAGGAGACAGAGGAATGAGAGTTGCCCTTGTGTGTGAACACTATTGCCATTGTGTTTGCGAGTAGGTGTTTCAGTCTAGATTGGTGGGCCCAGTGCTGTAATTGTTGATTGGAATGTCAGGCAAGTTAGAAGATGTGTTTCGGACTACTGGGAGTTATTGTCCATGAGCGCTCCAACGTCAGGACTCTGGGGTCACAAACTCCAATTTAGTTTATAGCCTTTTATTGGGCAATTTAGTGTCTGTGTGACCATGGGAAGTGCATTCAGAAAACACTGAGACATTTAACAAGTAATCTGACTGCTATGGACATACAATAACCATGTCATAGCTTGTCTGGAAAAAAAAAGGCAAATTTGTGTTCACTGCTTTATGCCACATCCCTTTGTATGTAAGAATATGAAACCCTGTTTGGGGCATTTATGTCACAGAGATGTACAGTGGTTCTTAGACAAGATCATTAATGTCAGCTGCATGTTATAATAATAAAACAAACAAAGGACCGTTCTGACTTAGACATCACCTGCATCACATGTCAAGAAACCAGGTATACTCTGCAACAAATGGGTCAACGTGATGACAACAATGGGTACATGGAACACCGCAACTAACTAGCTGGTTAAGAAACAAAGCATGAACTGGACGACCCTAGGTCTGCCTCCCAAAGTGGTGGAGGATGACCGAGATAAGAGCCAGTGGGACTCCCAGACAAAATCGTAATGATCAACCAACCAGACATTTGGGATCATTGATAAATAACGGAAGACAGCCACTGTGGTCCATGTGGCCACAATGGAAACATCAGGGATAGAAAGTTAAAGCACCTGTAGTGGCCATTACTCACTATACTCATCTGTCAGAGTCAAGAATTAAATGAGCACCTGGTCTGGTTTATGATAAAATTATGTTTTTTTTTGTTTGTTTGTTGTTTTTTTTTTCATTTATATGTGTTTGTCACAATGATGCTCACTGGTACATTCAGAAGGCTAGAACTACATCTGTAATAAACCCCATGGTCTTTGGTGAGTTTCATGTTACTAGCCCCCTTAAAAAATATATCTACAGAACAACGTTCTGCCTGCAGGATGTATACATCTTGACAATGTTCTCTGTGACAGATGATGCAGGTGGTTTGGGAATTTCCATGCAATGACCGTAAAATGTAGAAGCTGCAACAGGAGGGCCAATAGTGACCTTTGCTCAACTGCACATGTTCAGAGGAAAACCCTTTAAGTCGCAAGCACACCTGCCTTTTTTTAAACACAACCTCATTATTCACTCTGTTATCTATGGCTCCTTAGTAACATTGTGAGGCCTCCTCAGTTTCTACCGTCTTTCCAGTTTCATTAGGAATCACTCAGCACTTCAGAGGAACATTCAATTACATCCCATTGGTAATTAAATGTTCCTCAAATGAGTTAATTTAAATCATCTTAATTTGGACTTCAGTTGGGATTTTACTGCAGAGCTCAAATGAACATTAAACGCAACACCCACTGGGAATGTTTGAAGGCTCACAATTACAGTCAGATGACATTTTAACCGTCTTAGCTGCATACCAACTGAGAAGACATCATTATCAAAAGGTGATTCAGACTCCAGCTTTAAAACATACAACAGCCCATATTGTTAACATAGGTCATGCAAGTTTGTAAGTGAGAGATGATCAGATGATTCACATTATTACATAACAATGCAGCCATAATGTGTTGCAGAACCTCTGGTTATGTGTAGTTAACTTTAGGAGATTTTGTCTGAATTTAGGAACAAAAAAATCTGAGAAAATTTTGTCGTTGTGACCAAGGTTATCAACGGATAGGTTTAAATTATAAAAAAAGACTGAGATTTTATTACAGATTCTTTGATTTCACGTGTTATGTTGGTGTATTGTTTACAGAATAACAGATATTGAAAAAGAGGAAAAAAGGTGTTTAATTCACAAAATCACTAAAAAAAAACATTAAAATGTCTCTTCCTTTTTTTCTTTAATGGTATTCAGGTTTCTTTTATAATAAATAGTACAAATATCAGAAGTAGGATTAAATATGAGTTATTGCTGGAATGTATGATGCTCTAAATATTAGTTTTAGAGTTGGACACACATTTTACATGTATTCACTTGAATTTTAATCTCTGTGAATTAGTAGTGTGTGTTAAAAAGGCGACTTCCACCCCTTTTAACCTAAAAATTATGGATGCAGTAACTAAGTGTTGCTGGAATTACTGTAAATAATTTTACAGTAAAACTTTAGTTTTAAATGGGGGTTCATATTCTCAACTGTTATGTAGGAAAAGGTCCGAGTACTGTTGTGTTAATATAATAATTATTTGACTATTATATCAAATAATTTGGTAGTCTGGTCACCAAACAAACTATGCACCCATAAAATCATGACAAAAAGAAATTCCCCTCTTTGAATTCATAAACCACAAATTCTACCATGGCATCTTTTATTTAACAAAAAATGAAGCCAAAATGTAAACATTTGTAAAATAAATAAATAAAAACAACCCCAAAATTCTGAGATACATACAAAATAACTCTAAGATCTCCCACTGAGAAGCCTATTAAAGTATACCTTCTGCTTGGCAATTGCAAGTTCTCTGATTCTGAACATTTCTGATTTTTTTTTTTTTTCATCTTAAGAGACTGAAATCTTACAAGCACGTGTTTGTTCTTGTAAAAGTTACATTAGATCTTTATGTGCAAACACCAACTATATGTGGACATACATAAATGCTAATTAAGGGGGATACCTGACCAAAAAAGGGATTCTTTCTAAGTAGTAATGGTGTGTCCTAAGGTCAGGAACCAAAATGTTTCATAATATTTTAACCTAAAGAAGCCAAGGAGTCTTTCCCTCTGGCCTTTCTCTTTCTTCTTTTGCTCTGCTCTAATTAGCTTGCTGACTCTGTAATTGTGAATACCACAGTTTATTGTTACTGTAAGATCCAGGTGACAATAGCCCAAGGGCATCACCTGAGACTTACCAGAAACTTGAGCAGAGTATGATTAGTTCTGAAAACATGACTGTAAAAGTGAAGGGCACATAATATCCTGAATTATCAAAAAAAAAATAAATATGATAATACAAACTGAAATGTGCTTTCAGAAAATTCTCCATTGTCAGACATGTCAGACTCGTATTAAGATTTGAATAACCAGAAACGTATATGCGTGATTGCATAACACAAAGGATTCATGAGTTTATGGGTCACTCTAAGGCATTGCATGCATACAGTTAAAGATGAAAGTCTAACTTGTGTGAAACTGTGACAGAGATAACTTGGAAAGCTATCCAGCAGTTACTATATCATTTACTTGCAATACATATTAACCTTACGCATGACAGTAAACCAATACATTATGTCCATGTGAATGTAATTATGGCTAATATGCAAACCTTTCTGCCAGCTCTTGTGCAATATTGACCAGTCTTCTTCGATTGGTGTACATGAGGTGAACAGTACAGTGCACATTTACAAACCTCACAGCAGCAATTTGAAATTTACTTAATTTAACAAATATTCATTCCGAACGGGATTGATATTAAACCTTGAAACTCTGTGCCACCCTAGTGTGGAGTGACACAGATAGCCTGGGGAACGTGCGAGTGCACTTTACACGGGACTGTAACACTGGTTCACTGTTGTTCATTCAGCCTCTGAGTTGATCCTGGCTTGATTTAAACATCGGCACACTTCTCTCACCTAACTCCCATCAGCTGCAGGTGACTAAATATTGTCCATCAGTCTCAAGGAGGCCATCCAAAATCAACCTCAGACTACAGATGTGATCTCCTCCCGACCTTGTTTTGTCTTGTCTGTCCTCTGTTGCACCCTCCTCAGCCTCACCCTCCTTCCGACTAATGGATTAAGGTAATTATGGCATGGCTGTGCCCACATTCTGTTGGTAGGGTGAAAATTGATATTCCAGTTTTGCTGTTCTCACTGGACTGTTGATGAAATTGGACTAGGCTTGAGCAATACCACAATTTCTTGTTTGTAGAGATGTAAAGCATGGCTTGTATTAGTGCACTTTGATTTCATTATCAAGAATAATACTAAGAATAAGGCTGTGACTTCCGTTTACTAACTATGTGCTGGCAGGGAGCTATCAGCTGTGAGGAATGTAAAAAAAAAAAAAAAAAAACTTGGAAAAAAATTACCTTATCAAGTCCCAGCTAGAACTGAGCAACAGCCACAGCCTGCATCCACACAAACACCATCTGAAAAAAACAGAAAACAACTCAGTGAACTCTGATCACGCTACTTGATTCATCTTTATCAGTCTGATCACGCAGAGGGATTCCAGCTAAGGTTCCACTAATAAATTAATAAATGCTACTCCTTGTGCTATTAAAAAAAAAAAAAAAAAGCTGGAGAATCACTTGCACAATTCATAAAAAGAGAATTCAGAACAAATGAGAGCTGATCACCTTTGGTTCTTTTATCACAAAGGAGCAGCCAGTTGTTCATGTCTCACAGGGTTTTTTTTTTTTTTTTTTTATGTGTCACCCCCCACCCCCCTCCGCTCTGCTTAAAGTATTTCCAAGCGTCAAAAACAGTTTGGAAGACAACTTGACAAATTAAGTGCTGATCAATAACAGATGATTTTCGCAAGTGCCATCATTACACATCAAAAATGGATAGTGTTTTGTTTATTATGGTGCAAAAGCAACCCTAAACAGGTGGGGTTAAAGTCAAGACTTAAAGGAACTCAGTGTTTCGGCTGTTTTACAATTTTCCGGACGTTTGTTCCAGATTTGTGGTGCTTAAGCTTCAACCAGCTTCTTTTTTTTTTTTTTTGGGACTGCCCTGGAGTCTCCACCATGTGAAATGTGTCTGGTAAACCTCCGAAGGGAGGTGTCCAGAAAACATTCTGACCCTTTGCCCAAACCATCTCCAATACATGGCAAAGTAGAAGAGCTCCAGTTGTAATGTTTGTTCCCCACCCTGAGTATACGGTCAGCCTTTTGTTCCAGTTGAGGATCAGAGCTGACTCTCATCCCAGTTGCATCACACTTGACTGTAAGCTTCTGCAGTTTATGTCAAAGTTCATGACTTGGAGACACCAACATCATCATCCGAAACCAGATGTCCTCCTCTCCATGACTACATCTTGTGGTCTTGACCATGAACACCACAAACATGATCAGTGTAAAACAAATCAGAAATTTAAAAGTTTTTATTCCTTGTCAAATGCTTATGTGACGCACTTCTAAACTTGCTGAAACAAGAAAAACAAAGCATTCCTCAAAGCAACCCATAGTACTTAGATACAGTACACGTACAGTATCTTACAAAGAAACACCTTGTATTCACAATTTCATATAATGATAATAGATTAAAATCTGTAATATGTTCTTGTTCACTTTAAAGCCTAAAGAACAAGTCTGACTTTTGCAATCTAATGGTAATGCTATATATTTCTGTAAGATTGCCCAAAATTGGTTCTCTTATCATCACCTCCTCCTCTCATGGCTTCAGAAATTTTCCCTTCAGCACTTGACTTTTTCAAAATAGATCTCGCTTTTCATTGCACCATCAATAACGTCAGACGCACAAGAACAATTAAGTTAGGTCTGCTACTTTCTCCTTTCGTGACCAATGATCTTTCTCTGTGTTTGTATGTTAGTCTCACTCTGCTTTAGCCATGCGCCCCACCCCCCAGGGAACGGACCACTGCTGTGCCTTTCTACAAACAGGTAACCCCAAACAGGCAACTGTCAAAAATGAGAACAATGAGGGTTTTTTTCCAAACTGCAAACTGCAAAACAAATATTGTTTCCATCTCTGGTTTTCTAACAATCAAATGTTCTAACAAATCAGTAAAATCCTTTTTGGTTGTATCTTAAATGCATTTTAAAAGTATAAAATGGGAACCAAAATGTAAACTTTTAATCTGTTATATCTCTGTGGATCAAATTCTGCCATTAAAAAAAGAAATGAAGGAATACTTTAAAGTGTTTCTCCCTGAATCTATATGCATGACAGTATGAAGAGCTACAGGGCACACAGAGATATGCTCTGCAGAAAAAAAAATCCCATACTGTCTCATGACCCTGTTGTACACAAGTCAATTAGAAGTTGAAGACCTCTGAACTGAGATAAAGTTCAGTGTGCTGGAAATCTTTTTATGACACCTAAAGCAACGCCTGGGCTAGAACTCAGATAAAGTGATTTTTTTATTACAGTTGCACATCATAACAGTTTGAACCGAACTCCAGGGTCACTAGCATTCATTTCTTCTGACACGATGACTTGGACATAAAACCTCATAGTAGGACACAAAATAATGTCCCTGTATCTTCTAAAAAAATATATATAAAAATGTATCTTTTATATATGTGTGCTTCTAATTATTTCTAAAAACACATGTATCATGTTCTTTCTAATCACTTTCTTTCCTCCTTGCAACTTGTGCATAGAACTGCATGAGAGGAATGATTACATGACCAAAAGGTGGCAGTGTTGAGTTTTGCAATTTTGTTCATAGCGGAGACGGGACAAACCTCCGACTTCATTCTTCATATTATTTACATGACAAATTCAGAATTAGCGCTCAGACAAAAACTTGTATATGAGGTCCGTTTACGGTTAATGTCTGGTACAACATATAGATGTAATTGAGAAAAAAATATATATATTAAAAAGAAACAAACCAGATATTAAACTATATATGTGGAAAAGATACACTAAAATAGAAAAGTGCTTTTTTTATTTTAGTGAAAAGATCCGAAGCAGGAAGCAGGAAAAAATATCTATCTATCTATCTATCTATCTATCTATCTATCTATCTATCTATCTATCTATCTATCTATCTATCTATCTATCTATCTATCTATCCTTTTTCTTTAAATGTAAAACTTTCTTGTTTGAAATGGGACAGTGGTCCGTATGTCACATATCGTTATGATGCATGGAGAGCACTTTATTTAATAACTAAAACACTTGGTTATTAAACAAAGTTCAATCGCTGAAGCCAAAGAGAGTCAGCCGCGGCTGACAGACAGCTGGTGGCCTCTTGTCAGTTGAGAAAAGTTTGTTTCTGAGCGCTTCTGATATGTTAATTAGCTCTGCGAGTGTGCGACCCTATTGGCTCTTCGTCCGAGTCAATTTCCCGTTTCCAGCCTTACGTCAGGGCGGCTACAATGCTCTTAAACTCATCTGCTGTGTGATCCCAGTAAAAAATCGTCCCACTAGGTACTCAGCGGCATCAAACGTGCGAGACCGACTCTCGGCTTGTTCCCCCCCTTACACCGCTTCCTCGCTCGCGTAATGTGTTCCTGAAGAAGGCGTAAAGTGTTAAATGTTTGAAACACAAAACCACCGTGTTTCACATGCTGAAAGAGGACTCCGCTACTCGTGCGCGCGGCACTGCTGCGTCTGTGCAATAGACTCTGCAAAGAAAAACTCCTCTCGCACGCCTGCAACTCCGTGGCTGCGCAGAAAGGACGCTGCAAAACCTCGTTTTTTTCTAGTTTCAAGACAAACGCTTAAAAAATCAAACTGGCTCACGTCTTTCCCAACCAGCCCAGTTTGACAGCTGCTCTTCACCCCGCTTGGAGGACTGTCAGCAGCAGCAAGAGGATGGCATCAGAGCTGGCAATGAGCAACTCCGACCTGCCCACCAGTCCCTTGGCCATGGAATATGTTAATGACTTCGATCTGATGAAGTTTGAAGTGAAAAAGGAGCCGGTGGAGCCCGATCGCAACATCAGCCAGTGCAGTCGCCTTATCGCCGGGGGATCCTTGTCTTCCACCCCGATGAGCACGCCTTGCAGCTCGGTGCCCCCTTCCCCAAGCTTCTCGGCGCCCAGTCCGGGCTCGGGGAGCGAGCAGAAGACACACATAGAGGATTTCTACTGGATGTCTGGTTATCAACAGCAGTTGAATCCAGAGGCGCTGGGCTTCAGCCCCGAAGACGCAGTCGAGGCGCTCATCAACAGCAGTCACCAGCTCCAGTCCTTCGATGGCTACGCCAGGGGCCAGCAGTTTACTGGCGCGGCCGGGACAGGAGGTTCCATGGCCGGGGAAGAGATGGGCTCCGCCGCAGCCGTGGTGTCAGCTGTGATCGCTGCGGCAGCTGCCCAGAACGGGGCCCAACACCACCACCACCATCATCACCACCACAACGGCAGTCACCACCAGGCACCCGGCGTTCAGTCCAACGGCACTTCTGGGACGAATCACCCTCACATGCGCCTGGAGGATCGGTTCTCAGACGAGCAGCTGGTGACCATGTCGGTGCGGGAGCTCAACCGGCAGCTGCGGGGGGTCAGCAAGGAAGAGGTGATCCGATTGAAGCAGAAGAGGAGGACCCTAAAGAACAGAGGCTACGCTCAGTCATGCCGGTTCAAGCGGGTTCAGCAGCGGCACGTCCTGGAGGGGGAGAAAACGCAACTCATGCAGCAGGTCGAGCACCTAAAGCAAGAAATCTCCAGGCTGGTCCGGGAGAGGGACGCGTACAAGGAAAAGTATGAGAAGCTCATCAGCAACGGCTTCAGAGAAAATGGATCCAGCAGTGACAACAACCCTTCATCCCCAGAGTTTTTCATGTGAGTCTCGAACTTATCGCGAAAAAAGAAAAAGAAAAAAAAGTCACCCCTCCGAAAAGTTTTCATTATGAAGCTTTTTTTATCTCCTTTTTTGCGCAAAGCCAAATTGACAAAGAACTAATTTGTCAAGTTTTTTTTTTTTTTAATGATTTTATACTTTTTTGTTCTTATTTTTGTTGTTGTTGTTTGTTTTGTTTTGTTTTGTTTTGTTTTGTTTTTAAAGAAGGGATTCCCTCAAGTCTGTGACTGTTTAGATGTGGAGTTTTTTTTATTATTATTATTTTGGACAGGCATTTTGAGGAAACTTTCAATTGTTTTTATTTTTATTTTTTTTATTATTATTATTAGCTGTATATAGCGCATATGGTGTCTGTCAAGCTCCTTTTCCACCGCTGTTCATAAGGTTTGCAGTGCTCTTTTTTTTTTTTTGAAAGTTGAGTCAACGTCCCGCTGTTCATAAAGTGTGCATGCATGCATTAAGCATACTCCTATAAAGTTTGTCAGTGTTCCCTTTTACAACATTTTTGCTTGAATTCAATGTACAGGTCCCTGTCAAAGCTGCAAACGGGCTTTTTTTATTTTTATTTTTTTATTTTTATTTTTTTATTTACCAAACTTGGAGGATCGCAAGCCTGCCATTTGACGCCACCTCATATCATGCGTTTGTTTCTCATTGTGTTGAGCAACGAAAAATGACTGTACTTTCATCACAAACTATTCATTGTTTTAAAGAATTTTGCTATTGAACTGCCCTGCATGCTGGACATGTATGGTTTTCTTTTCTTTATTTTTGTGCTTGAAAATGTTCCTTCCCCCCTCCCCCTACCCCTTCCTTTATATTTGGTCGGATGACTCCAGCATGTCATTCATAACTCCATCTTGGCCTCCTCACTTTTTTGGGACGAACACAAAAAAGTGACAGGACTCCCCCATCCTCCCCTTTAAACGTATACAAGTGCATTTCAGCTGTGTTGAAGTGCTCCACCATCGACTGTCATTGTAGGCTGCAGAAAGTGCGCAGAGCATTACCTGATGGAACTTTTGTCGGCGGAGAGCCTGCAGCGAGAGGACGCAAAAAAAAAAAAAAAAAAAGACTTTACAATTATATGAAAATCACCAGTCCAGTCTCTGGAAGTCTAGTCTGTTGCTATAAGATTTTGTTATTTAAATATATACCATTGTGCATATGTCAACATTTGAATCATTTTCAATACATAATTTAATTCTAAAGTTTTGTGATGTAAGTTGCAAACAACAACAACAGGTTGAAACACAGATTGCCAAAGCAAGGAGAGTTTGTTTTGAAGAAAAGGAAAAGAAGGACAAAAACAAAGTCGTTAAGAAAAAATTGGCTAAGCTCCAATTAATAAAGTGAGCAGCATTGTCCAGTTCAGAAACAGTGCTTTTGCAGCATGCATTAATAATCTGAGGTGTGCGCTCTGATTTCACCCACACATTTAATTATTATTATTGTTATTATTTTATGTTAAAGTAATATTTAAATTAATAAAAGTGCATAAAAATACAATAAAAAAAATAAAATGTTTGTCATTGTTGAAGGCGAAGTGACTTGCAATATACTTTCGAGAAATGTGTCTCTTTCAAACTGACGCACTGAACTGCACTAAAAACAAACAAACAAACAAAAAAAAGATTTCGCCTATCGCTATGTGGGAGTCAGGGAAATAAAAAGTTCATCTGGAGAACTCTCATAAAGATAAGATTGACACCCTGTTACTACTTAATCGTAACGCTTTAATGTGTAATGATCAGGTCGGAAGAGAATGTTGTTTGTCGTTAAACAAAGTCAATATTTGCAAAGCAATAACTAATTATTATAATTATTATTATTATTCTAATCGATGATGTCTGGACATTGTTGGATTTTCAGGGATTGTTACCCTGCATGTACAAAAACGAAAGCACCATTCGCTAATGAATCTTAGAAATATGTTAATTATTCTTTGTTTCTTATACATAGTATATATATAAATATATATATATATATATATTTTGCTGTGCAAAATTATACCACTCACTAACCTTATGTGATGTTCATATGTGCTCGTTTTTTTTTTCCATTTCATACAATTAAAAGATATGCAATAAATGTATGTAACTGTCTTCATTAAGTTTCTCATCTTCTTCTCTTTTGACTTGTCTAGAGACGTTTTGTCTTTGTGACTGTAGCATTCATTAGGGAGATTACAAACAAGCTGATGTGCCACATTGACTATTTACTTTCAACTTTTATTTATTTATTTATTAAACTATTTAATATATATTTTACCCCACTAATGATTGCATGACGGGTCATGCCAAAACAGTGGGGGAAAAAATTCCCCAAAACATTTAGCAGTTATGAGCTCAAACTTATACAATGAGATTTTGGACAGCATCTTAGATTGATATAGGCCAGACATTCTAATGCATGTGAGACACTGTAATCTGGATTATCACAGTTCATTATAGTTACCCCCCCCAAAACACGTTTAATGTATTTTTTTTAGCTTACATAGATCATATTTCCAACAAGTCTACCTTCAAATTTAAACAAAAAAAAAAAAAAATCTTCCCAGTGCATAACACAGCTTTGTTCCCATTTGAGTTTCATATTCTGATTTTATACATGTTCTATATGAAACTATTTCCCACCATCTCTATCTAAAACTGATTATAAGGTTTATGTAGCCGATGGTTTCTATTAATTTTATTGAAAACTGTGATGAGTGTGTGCGAGTGTGTGTGTCCGCAGGTTTTCTAATTGTTCTTGTGCACGCCTGTTCTTGAGAGTGTCCCTGTGTGTAAAGCTTGTGCCAGCATGTGTTTATACAGGCATGGATTCAAACGTGGGCGTATTTCCCTGAATGAGAGTCTTAATTGCATCTCTACATGCAGGTTTCTAGTGGTTTTGCATGTTTCAGATTTGCACCTCGCTTTTGTTCTTTCTCATTGTCCTGTTTGCCTCTGTGTGGTATCCTCGCTTCAGAGCATTTGTCATCGGCGTGTCATCGTTCGGCCTACCCAGTTTCACTCAGCCTTGCTCTGTTAGTCAGTGGGTCTGATTGTTGGCCTCATGCGGATGTGCTCAGGTCGACGGGTTGCAATGAGGGCACAGTTGTGACAGGCATGTGAGGGGGCGCACGAGAAGGTATCAGTATAAGTCAACCGCTGTGGTGAGCAGGAAAAACTTCTTTGCTTCTCAACCAAATCTTTTGCCTTTTTTTTTTTTTTTTGCCGCTGTTTACACATCTTTGGTTGACCTCTTTCAACATAGCTGTTTTACTGCACCGTAGTGTTAACTGAAAATGCTTGTCTTCTGAAACACAAGAGGAAAAGTGCTTTTGCAAGTTCTGGTACGAGGAGTATAGACCTCGTGGGCATCTCGTTTCACCGTTCCAGAACAATCTGTTTTTTGAAACAGGAAAACCGATGCGCCAAAACACATTTTGAAGAAACACTCAGGGCTTCAGAGTACAGACTCAGTCTGGGCTCGTCAGCTTTACACACTTTTTGGAAACCGCTCTGCATGACTCTGAGTAAAGGACAATCACAAAGCACACCTCTCATAAAAAAGTGAACCACACTCTCAATGTTAATAAAGCTCTTAATTATCTAATTTTTTTCAGACTGTAGATTTTGCAGGTACACATTTATTACTGAAATTGCACAGAGACAAAGAGATAAAAGCCAAACTACACCCCCTGCAGATGATGATGCACTTACACACCTCCCCAAAACAACAAAAAGGGGAGGAAAAAGGCATTTTTAACCCACCACTTGTATCCCATTTGAGACGTGTGTGCTGCTGCTGCTGGTGGCTGATTTGCCCCGAGTGAGCGGAGAAGCTGAGACAATAGTCGGTCTTGGGCTGAATTAAATGATTTTGCTGATGATTAATAGTGGTGTGGGCCACTGGCTCCTGCGATGTAGAGATGATAAATCGTGAGTGCAGCTCCATGCAGCTGTACCCGTTTTGGGTCTTAGCATGCACACACCATGCAATTTACAACCAAGCTGCTCTCCTTCTTCCTCAATTTATCTAATTACATCTATTTGATCTAAGCAGTAGTGCTGCTATGTTTTGATGTTTCATATTAACCACAACACTGAACTAAATCACTTTGGGGATATTAACTCTTTGTTTTTTGTTTTGTATTCTTTTTTTTTACCCTTTTCTATTTTACATCTGCGTTTGACATTTCAGAGACAAAATCCTTATTGGCCAGATGTTTGGCTTCACTCCTCTGAATGCCATGCATTTTTGTGGCAGGGCTTTTTAAGTCACTTGAGTGGTACGTAAAAAAAAAAAAAAATAAAATAAAAGAAAATGCTTTAAAGTTAAAAAAAAAAAAAAAATAAAATAAAAGAAAATGCTTTAAAGTTAATTCTTCCTTGTAGATTTTTTAAAATCTATTTTTAACCCTTTCCTGATTGAAATAGATTCACATGCAGTCAAGCTAAAAGGGCACAATGTGAAAGCCACCCAGTATCTGAGTCAAGACAAAACTACTCATCAAAAACAAGTTGCCTTTTTACCTCTGGTGCCCGTGCACTGTGGTTACATGAGTAATAAACTGATCGATACTCCAGAGTTGTGCCCATGTGAAACTTCGGTGCCTTTTGAGGGCTGACTCTGCAAGATGCAGCGCAACGTTCACTGACGTAACCATAGGTCAGTTGACAGAATGAAACTTCAAAGCTAGTTCTAGATGTGAAATATCGCAGGGTTTAGACTGCGCTGAAAGGAATGGAACAAATCTTTGCATTGCTGCTCGTCTTTTGTAAGTAAGTCTGGCCTGTGTGAGATGCTGATTGGTGCTCGTGCGGACAAGCACAACATGGACGTGTGTGCAGATGTCTCTGCATGCGTGTAGCTGTCTCTCTTTTGGACAAAAGGATGAGCAGAGGTCAGAAGTTACAGCGCACAAGGCTGCTCTCAAAGTCATTAGAGTAATCCTAACCCTGGGGACCTCATGCTCATTTCCTCTGCACAGACCCCACTGAGTGAAATATGCATGCACATCTAACATGGAAGACAGAAAATTCAAACATTCCCATCAAATTGCTACATTTCCCTGAGAGTAAAAAAAAAAAAAAAAAACAATCTTTTTAAGCATTTTCTAAGTATAAACTGCATATTAAATAGCTTTTTTGTGAGAGTAAAACTAGTATTACGTGGATAATCTCCTCCATGAGGATGGTGGCATTAAGACAGATAAAGGGTGTTCAAATGCAGTATTCTGTCCAACTTTTATTCAGCGTGGTAAAGGCAGAAGGGTCTTGATGGGTGGTTCTATCCTCGCTTCTATGCCTTTTCTCAACAGAAACGGCGTCACTGTCAAGTACAGGAAGAACATTGAGGGTAACCTTATTCTAATCATAATGTATTCCATTTCCACCTTTTAGGTGTATATAGACTTTTACTATGGATTCTACACAACTCTCTGTAAATGAGACTCCCGCTACGTCTTTTCAGAGTAAAACAGAAGAAAGCAAACTCATTTTCCCCTCCATTCAAATTGGCAGTAATCAACACTTAGTGACCTGAACTTTTGTGTGTCTTGTTTCACACTTTATTAGGACTTCATCAAAACAACCACGAAATGCTGTAATAAAGCTACCAAAAAAAAAAACATCGGAACATTTGCAGTTGTGCAATTTCTAGTAATGTTTTCAGTAATAACAATAAAGAAATGTTTTTTTTTTTTTGTTTTTTTTTGCTTGCGTCTTGTTCATGGGAAACAGCGTACCACAAAAAAAAAGATTCCACTAGATGTTCACATGGTTACCAGTAACACCAGACAATCCAACAAGACAGCAGTCACACCGATCACTGGCCTACTCTGTGTTTGAGCAGCCATAGAGACGAAATTAATTTAAAGACCTTCAGTCATTCAATGAATTTCAGGCATCAGTTAACATCTGTGACCGATCATCAGAGTTGACTTTGCCCTTTGTGCACCTTCTTCCTTTGTGGCAGAAAGCACGCCTCAAATAGATATTAGGAGGAAACGCGTGGTGTCATTAGAGAATTGTCCTTGAAAGACTTGCTGCCGGTTATGTTGGTAATGAGGTGGTATAGCCACTCGAAGGGATAATTTCATATGTCTGTAAATAGACCCAAACTAGGAGCCTGTGACTTAAACAAATGCGAGATTATCTTTCAACCGTAACGATACCGTAGGTGACAAAATAAGGCAAAGAGAAAAAGTGACTTTAGAATAACATTCATATACTCACTTTGTAGATAGATAGATAGATAGATAGATAGATAGATAACCATATTTATTACAATATTGTTGACAGATTTGAACATTTTAGCAACTCAATCTGCTAAGATAAATACTTTATATTGAATAATTACACACACACACACACACACACACACACACACACACACACTGATGTTTTCAATTTTGATAACTTTGAAAACTTACAGTTAAGACAAACATGGCATTTAACATTAGCATTCAGAAGACCAATAATTGCTTAAAAGTCTGTTTATTACCTACTTTTAATCTGACAAATGAACCTCATCACAGTTCATATTCTAATTTCTGATGTAGGTGTATAAATACATATACCTATGTATATAGGTATATGTACCTATATACATAGGCACATGTACCTACGTACATGTACCTGATGTAGGTATATGTATATGAATACATATACCTACATCAGATTTTGCTAAAAAATAAAAAATACACAGCATTCCAAACGAGACATATTTAAATATCCCCACAGTTACCCACATTAATTTAGAAGTTGCATCTAAGCAATGGGAAGCAAAGTGAGTAAACCCTTTTTAAATGTACTTTTTAATTCTTTAACTTATCTTTTGTGAATTTCACATCACATTCTCATATTTCACTGTCACAGTGGAACGTTCCTGTTGCTTTTCTGCAGCTTCTATTTACTTTTGTACAAATGAATTATGTCCCATTTATTTGAAAGTCCAACGACTTAAAATGTCCTTCTCTGCAGTGTGTTGGCAAAGTATTTCCACAGCTGTCACTTTTTCAGGGCATTTTAAAAGGGACCCTGGTTGGCATAAATGCACACAACCAGAAAGTTACACTCATGCTCTCACATCTGTAGCAACATTTATAGAGGTTATAAATAACTGTCTTTAATCCCACTTTACACAACCTGCTTGCGTCTGTGTAATTTACTGGTGAGCTTGAATGTAACTTTCAGTCACAAGTTATTAGAAAAATTGAATCAAATCCCCTGCATAGATGTTTCGAACAATGACATGTAATTTCTCAAAATAATCAGAATTAAAAACCTTTTTTTTTTTTTACCTTTTCTCTAATGAAGTACTGCTCGTGTATTTTTGCCTTTTTTTTTTTTTGCTTTTAGTCTTTTGATGCATGAGCTATGCCTGTAGAATCTATTTGCATGCAAATTTTTACATTTCCCCACGCCATCTATGATACATGCACTGTTTTCCAGCAGACAGACACGGAGAGAGTGAATCTCAGTCATAATGGCTCGACTTGTTCCTTTGTGATTGTTTGTGTGGGTCGGCATGTGCGCTCGCTGAGCAGGATGGTAGAGGGAAGAGACTGAAGTCGGCACTGAAGGTGACACAATGTGTGCTTGTATTTAAATTAATGTGTCCATGCTGATATGTTGTGTTCAATCTTATCTGCTTCTTTAGGTCGTCAAGAAAATTCCTCCATCTGTGATTTCACGCCCCTTCTTCTTTGCCCTGGGTTCTTTGAGGTAAATCGCCCCCCTGTACATTCTTTTATTTTCCTTTTTAATCCCATTTTAGCACAATATGTTTAAAAACACTTTAAGAAATGTCATAAATCTAAAAACTACTTTTAAAACATTTAGATATTTTTCATGTATTACTTTACAGGTAAATTGTCTATGCTTTTTTATTTCACTCAATAAAACAAGCAAATGTCTTTTAAAGTGTAACGGTGCTGTAAAGTAAATCCTCAATGGAAAACCTTTTGGATTTTGGCAAAATCCTTCTCAGACGTGCTTCACGGTTCAGAAAATAAAACTGTACAATCATGTATCCAGTCCTCCTTTTGAGTTCACAAAAAAAGAAGTCCAACGCATTCACAGACAACACAGTTGTAAAATTTCCGCCATGCTTGATGAAGAGTGTAGCCAGCAGATTATAGCCACTATTCAAATGTAAATTAAATATTAAGATTTTTCCTCTTTTGTCTCGGACAACAAGAGAGGGGAAGAGTGAAGAATGGGCTGCTGGGGCTGAAATCAATGCTGTGAGAAAGACACTGTGTGTAGCTAACCCGATTGTTCCTCTAATGATTTCACTTAGCCATGAGACACAAGCATGACAGGATGTTAGCTTAGGCATGACTTTTCACTGAAAGTGCAGTGATCTTCTGAATTCAAGGTTTGTGTCTGTTCTCAGTTTGCGAGCTACAGTTTGGTGAAGAACACAATTTGTGTGTTGGTTCTGGTCTGTTTTGAATAACTTTGCAAACAACTATCATTCCTTCCACGCTTTCCACCAGATCTTATTTCAGACATATCAAAATTTATACAGCTACATTTAGACTGTTGATGAATTATGAATGTCATAATTTATTACTTCAGTTATGTCAATTATAAATAAATATTAACATTTAAACAAAGAAAAAAAAAAGACCTTGATGCATTGCATTTAAGTGGAAATTAAGATATAATTTTGTTTGAGTTACCAGTGAGAAAATGAGTAGGAAGAGTGGTACTCAATGACTTGATTTGCTATAATTAGCGATGCAAGTCAGTAATTAATCATTTATCATATTTTTTTTTTTTTTTTTGCACAATGTGGGAACACATCAACAGAGTAGGTGGTTAAACAGCATTATGTGTGTGACTAATTTAATCTCTGAAGCTATCACATCCATTTATACACGTGTCTGCCATGTTCCAGTTCAGAAATCTCACCTTTCTTGTTTGAATCTTGACCATATCAAGTGTAACACTTGATTTCACGACAACTTTCAACATGAATGAACAGTGTCTTCATTGATGTTATACTTTGTTTCAAATCAAACGGCAGTACAAGCATTTTTTGTGTTTGTACTAATTTCTTCAGAGACTAAAAGCATGAAGTGAACATCCACAAACATATCACAGCCCGTTTTACACACTCACTGATAGCTATAAAGACTGATGCTAACTGATATTTATAAAGAAAACAGAACAATAAATTGCATCTGTGTTCAGATTGATTGAATATAAATTCTTAACGTAATTTAGGTGGAGTACAGCTAAGAAAAGTGGTGAACAGGCCAGAGGGAACAGAACTCCATACTAAAGCTTTTGACAGCGCTTGCTTTTCTTCTCATTGTTACCTGAAATAAAGGCCACTGGGTATAAGATTTTTTATTTATTTTTTTTTCCCCCACTGTTGAAGGAAAGTTAGAATCTGTGTTGACACAAGAGGAGTTCTAGCTGAGACGTTGCTTTAGAGTTGCTGCAACTATTTTTGTATTGCGCTTTGGACCTGGTCCACCAGCTGATCTCGGAGCTAAAAGCTTAAACTGGCACATCACCTCGAATCCTTTAGTGCATGAACAGAAATAAAAATCGAGACTGATGGAGCGTAGCTAATAGACAGACATGAGAGATTATTGTACACTCCATTTTGAGCATTTTCTTTAGCCTTTCTACTTCCCTTTCTGCTGATTATTGGTCACTACAATCTCCCCCACAAATGGTTTGATTTGGAGTTAAAATAACACTTTTCTAATCAGTAATAATAATTTACTCATAACTTCGACATGATTGTTTTTCTCTTACCTTTGTGCCATTTGTTTTCAGAATTCAAACTTCAAAAATGAATGTAATTTTTCCTCTTTCAACAGGAATTTAAAAATTACATTCTGCAAGATTGTTTCTTCTTCTCAAGTCATTCTCACTGTTATGCATACTTTTTTAGTAACGTTATAAATTCATTGTATTATTATTCTTTAATTGCTAAATATGGGAGCACAAATTAGGCTTTTGTGAATAAACAAATTTTCACAAAAAATGTTAATTTTATGCAGGGGTGGGACTTGGTGTATGAGGTCATCGGTTTGAGTTTCATTCTATCTACATGTTGGAAAGTTCTTTAGAAAGGGATTGACCGAAACGCAAGAATGACTAATATTTTTGTGATGTCACTTCATGTATTTGTGAAGAATTTTGGTCACTTGTATGAAAAAAGGGCTATCTATGTGTCTATGAAACACAATTTCAAGGTTTGCAAAGAACAGAAAAAGGTTAAATGATGTTGTATTTCATGGAATCTGCCATTAAGTACAACTCCATACACAGATGTTTGTAATAAAAATAACTACACATGCAAAATATTACCCTCACAACAAAAAAATGGCACACTTCTCAACCTTAGTTGTCATCATGTTGGCTTAAATGAAAAAAAAAAAAAAAAAAAAAAAAAAAAGCCTTTGGTGACGATAGTGGTGCCAAATCTTTAAATAAGTGTGTTGGATTTCATGCCTTTTTTTTTTTTTTGTCTTCTTAGTTATAAATTGCTACACAAAATCTATGGTGGTGCAACTTTAATTTACAGTAGGAGTAAACTCTCCATGCCCAATGTGAAAAAACCCCAAAAACAAACAAAGAAACATACCTTGTTCAAAATTGCTCTCCAATCAGTTAAGTGTACATATAGAGTACTGCTCCTAAGTTTACCTCTAAAATTACCCAATTGAGATTTATCTTTCCGTCTGTGTAATGAGTTAACAATGCTTGAGTCACGACAGGAAGGGAGACGGTATGGAGACGAGTGTCCGTGTGCAAGTATTTGTACTGAGCATTATTTACGTGATTGTGTCCAAGTGGGGTGTGGGATTAGTGGCTGGCCTTACTCCAGATTCACTTTACTTCAGAGGGGGGGGGGTGAGGGGGGCAGGACAAAAGCCATCCAGGATGACAAGGACAAATCTTCTTTAGATTAAGTGTTTTAAGTGCTTTGATTCCCCCCCACCTCGAAGTCATCAATGTGAATTAGGTGCCCTCTGGTCACCGCTAAGGGGTGTTGAATATAAACAATGCCAAGAGAACGGATGTTAAACGAATGAAAGTGGAAAACCATGAGTGTGTCTATCTTAGTCTGCCCCATAAATCTCACTTTCCCAGCCGTGCTGCTGCGCTACTCTGATGCGGCGCTTTGACAACCTTTCATCCGAGCCAAGGCAGAACAAAAACAGTGTGGTTTCGTCTGTCCAGTTGGCAGAGACCTCCTCCAAAGCGGATGCATCGGGGAATAGCCGTCTCTTTGTTTTATCGAGATCCATGCATATAAGAAGCAAGCTTGGGTGGAGGTGGGCTAAACGGTTGATGTACAATCTGACCACATAGCTCCAGGAGGACAGGGTGAGAAATCTACATGGAGATCCAGGTGTCCTTGCCTTGGGAAAGAGCATCCTGACTCCATCCTGGGAAACTGAGACCCCACCAGTGTCACAGTGTCAACATCGCTCCACTCCTCCAGCTCAAGAACAAAAGTTAGGACTGGAGAAATATACAGGTATACGGTGGTGTGAGGCTGCCAACCTGTTTCACCTGCCACTGGTTTAGTGTACGTTATAAAGGCAGTGCTCACCAAGGGGGGTTGCCACACCAAGCAAAGGGACTCGAGACTTCAGAGCCCAGCAGGGAGTTGAAAAGCCCAGAATTTGCTGACAAAGATATAACTCCAGGTGCAGATGCACTGTAGGAAAGAGACTTTGGAATAGAAAACTGAACACAAATATAGGTACATACACATTTTTTTGGGTTAGAAAATATACAAGCATGTGATCACATTGGCATACAATTACGAGGAACTCACTGCTTCAGTTGTGAAAAATTAGTGCTTGTGATAACAATTGGATTGAAATTTCCTGAAACAATAAAACCCAGGCATCACATCTCACCAAAAGAGAATTTTGTGCCTTTAGAATTTTTTTATGTTTTTTTTCTGTCAGTGTAGTCAATCTAAACATGCTGTAAATGAAGTCCTATGCATGTTTCCAAAAATGCTTACCACATGGCTGCATGCTAACCGTTATGGTTCCTCTAAGACACTTTTATTACAGCATGCTCTATTTCTGGGTGCCAGGATGTTGGTCTCAGTCATTGAGGGCAGATGAAATCGATCCAGATTGACCTGTCATGTGAAGGAGAAAATGAATGAGGTAGAGGAGGGGAATGCAAAGACCATACAGAGTAAGGGGGCAGCGCAGAAGTATAAAAACCACCCTCTTCCTCCATATGGGTCAAAAGTCAAGGGATGATTTATTCAAGACTGGGTGTTACACCTCCTACCCTCTCTTTCTTCTTCTTCTTCTTTGCTCCACCTGCCTCTTGGAAAGGAGTGAGAAACTGGAGACTGCTCAGGAGGAGATGACTATATTTAGCCTTGGTGACCAAAGACACTGTGGTCTAAGTTTAAAGTTAAAAATACAGATATCCATGTTCAGTCAAATGAATCAGTTTTTGTATTTAGAGCCAACAGAGAACATAGTCCCAGGTTCATTCAAGTCAAATTCTAAAACAACTTCAAAACTTTAAATGCATTGTTTTTTTTTAGGCATCACACTAAACTGTCCTGTGTATAACCTTTATGAGTTTTTCAAAAGATTAAGTTCCTGAGATCATGAGTACAGAACTTCAAAACATAAAACTTGAATTCTAAATTTAAGTGTGAATGTAATAACGGTTGGAAAAATAATAAAGCAGAAAGCAAAAAGAGAGAGTTACAGCTTAATGTCACAGAGGAGATGAATTAGATTTAGTCTCAGTTTGGACTGAGCTCCACTTTGTTAATTATTTTCCTGTGGCAGTGATCTCAGCATGGTGCTACTTTCTCACTTGGTGACGAAAGACTCAGTGGCAAGCGCTTAGTCAGCCTTACTCTGGTGTGTGAGATGCTGCAGTCCACCACTACCGTCCCCTTAGTGGTGGACGGTAGGTGGGGAAGAGCAGCATGGAGCCAGAACCATGGCAAGGTGAATTCCTATAGATTAGGGCAGGCCCATATATTGTCCTGTAGCGTGAGGAAGCTGTGCAAAAGAAATGGCATTCAGTGCAATGACGAAGACTTGCTTTGGTTTTATCTCATTCTGTATAATCACAAGTGACGACATTGGAATTTTACTAATTCGTGCA
This sequence comes from Poecilia formosa, assembly GCF_000485575.1. NCBI lineage: Eukaryota > Metazoa > Chordata > Actinopteri > Cyprinodontiformes > Poeciliidae > Poecilia > Poecilia formosa. Next base: position 2,111,842 of record NW_006799972.1, read on the forward strand.
TTTTTAATAGATTGATTGTTAGGGGATGGCCCGTGGTCCTCGGCAGAAGGACCACGGGCTTCTGCCGTGGTCCTTAACTGGTACTTAACTGGTACTTATGTACCATAACTGGTACTCATGTACCAGTTATGAGTTGTCAACTCATAACTGGTACATAAACTGATATTCATCTATTTGTAGATATTTGCCTTTGAGTCACAGTGAGTTTGAAGGAAACATATCTTACTCAAATTGCTCTTTCTGCAGGCTGTGATGACAAACGCCCAGCTTCTCCTCCTCCTTAGGATTTCTAGCTATCCCCCCGAATGCTTATAATCTTTCTGTTCTTGTTCTTTTCTACCGGCGTCACTTTCTCAAACCCTCCCTCCGCCTCGCACTGCACCTGCTTCCCTCCTTCTCTCCTTTCCCTCTCCAAACGTCACTTTTCCCCTGCTTTCCTCCCCTGCTTTATTCTCCCCCTCGTTAGCTTGATGAATGGCTTCACTGCGGGGAAAGTGCTGATTTTCATTCCTCTGTCTGATTTCTGCTGGCTGTTATTAATTTCAAACACTCTGAGAAAAGCAAGTGAGTCAATAAATAAGGAAATGAACACACTTCATTCTGCAATACTGCAGCCCTCATAGTCATTTTACTCAGGTTGTGGGTGCTCATTGCAGGCCAGGTTTGCATTTACACTGATAGAGTTCAGCATCACTCTTGAATCCAAATATGTTTTTTTTTTTCTATTTTCTACACTGAAAGTAAAAATGGCAAAATATCAGGTGCTTCTGGAACATTTTTAGTGTCTTGCTTTAAAAGAAAATACAACTGAATGGAAACCAAATTGTACACAGCAAGCTGCTGATAGCAGCATCCTTCATAGTTCACTGTACTGGGCTGCATAAGAAATTTAAACAGAAAGTGGCAAAGGGAAGAAATATGGGAAATAAGAGAAGCATAGCAGCTTAACAATGCTATTGCTGCACATTAAACAATGCTGTCCATGTAGTGTGGATGGGACAGCAAGTCTAAGTGCACATTACTTACATCGCAGCCCTAATGCATTGTTCTGGCTTGTTAACAATAGACAAACAACCTTTGAGAACAATACAATTATTTGATTCTCTTGCTGCCAGGAGAAAATCCTTGTAATGCTTCTTTTTATTCTTCATTTCATGTATGTATGGAGTTGAACTGCTAAAGGTGTTGAATCATACTTAGCATACTAAGCATTTATGTACAGAAAAAAAACAAAAATAACAAACAAGAGTAAGTGTTATCACTGTAATTACTGTTTAATTACACTATACACAAAAACAAAACAAAACAAAAAAAAAAAACATCCAACATTCTCTTCCTAGGCATCTTATACTGCACCATAGGTAATGCATTCCGTTTTACTGGGCTGGTAATTCTTTCAAAGCATGTCCAAAAGCATAGCGAAACAAATGAGATATTGACGTCATTGTACTGCGACAGACTGGCGACCCGTCCAGGGTGACCCCGCCTCTCGTCCGGAACGTTAGCTGGAGATGGGCACCAGCACCCCTCCTGACCCCACTAAGGGACAAGAGTGTGAAGAAAATGGATAGATGGATGGATGGATGGATGGATGGATGGATGGATGGATGGATGGATGGATGGACGTCATTGTAAAAAAAAAAAAAATCTGTTTGATCTGTAAGTTATACAAAATATTTTACTTCCTTTATCGGTCTGTATATCCGGTATACAGTAAATGGTGAAACCCAAATTATTCACACCACTGAGAGATTTAGATTGGAAATGTTTCCAGTCAATCCAGAAGTTTGTTTAGGAAGTGAAAGAGGCATCTCAAATTCAATTCTCATCCACTTTCTAATCAGGACAAATCAAAATCTGCCAGGGGTACGAATAATTTAGGCATGTAATGGCACATCATAAACAGCACACATATTTTATGTGCAGTGCAGCCATTTGTGGGTTGTTGCATGACAGGGACTCCAGTGAAAACAAACTTTGATGTTCAGCAGCCTTCACTGTCTTATCTTCACGGAATCTGAATGAAAACCAAAATCATCTTGTCAATTATTTATTGGAAGTTTGTGATTGTGCCAATGTGGGAAGAAAGCAAAAAAAAAAAAAAAAAAATCTTCTAGAAAGTATTTATGCTTGCATGAGTTACTTCTTTGAACACGATTCTTTAAAGCAGCATCTTGATTTACTTTCACACTTGACAAATTATTATTATTTGCATACAAAAACTGCGATTAGTGGGATTTTTGGATGATGTCCTGCCTTGTGTGTGTTCTGCTTAGATGCATTTCCAGCTGTGAAAATGCTTCTCCAGCAATAAATGTCCCTTTGTGAGGGATATGTGCTGCAGTGGAAGAAGATCAGACTGAACCGAGTCCATATTCTTTAGAAAATTTCAATCATGCGTGAATTGTTCTGGTAAAACAAATTCCCAGCCATATAAGCAGTTTTACATGAATGAAACGATACAGATGAGTTGAGAAGGATGTGAGAGATCCCTTTTTAAACAATACCAGACTCTGATCCAAAACATTTCAAGGTTGGAAAGTATGTTAGAGATTATACAATTATTGTATTTTCTCCAGAAAATCACAAATCCACATCAAACAGATTCGATATTACATTGTTACGTGGAGTAGTCAAAGCAGAATTAAATTCCTGCTTGTAGAAATGTTGGGCATTTCTGTCTAAAAATCCCATACACAAAACAGTGTGCAGCTCATAAGCCATCGGACAATGGTCACAGAAAATGACATAGTCATAAAAATGGTCACAGAAAAACACTGCAGATTTGCAATATAGTACATAAAAAAGGGGGATTTTAAATCCATCACTGTTACTATCCAGAATTACATGTAAGGTGGAAATAATGAACATTTAGTGGGTAGAGCTGGTGCAAATTATATCTAATGAGTTAAATATGTGGAGCCCGAGAGCAGTATATTTCACTTCAGCACAGATGCTCTGTTTTACCATTACACAGGGCATCTGTTGTGGTTTGATAATTTACTGGCTATCAAAATCTGAAATAAGTTAAATCTTAAAGCTATGCCCATTTTATGCTTTAGATTTCCTAACGTTTTATGTCCAACTTTAAAAAAAATAAAATAAAAAAAAAAAATCCAAACTGAGCTTATGGTAGCAGTGTGAGGGTAAACAGGGAGAGGAGAACAGAGGGGAGCCAGTATTACTGCAGTTGTAGCTGTAAGGGTAGTGGAGCCTGCATGTCTGCTTCATGGCTCTGTAAGCGCAGACATAACTATTGTGTTTACAAGGCTGACTTGCTCTTACTGTTAAATTATTGAGGTGGGGGCAAGTTAAAGGAGGAGGAACAAAATGAGGGGGCTGGGGGAAGTAAATATTTGTTCCTCTCCCTCATAGTTCTGGTTAACCAGACTGAGGAATGCTCTTTGAGTTTTATAATTACAGAGTGTGCTGTAGTGTCACCCTCGGAGAGAACATGGCCTCAGAGACCTGGAGGAGCAGAGTTTTCTGCAGACGGTGTAGAGAGCGGGTCTTGAAGTGTTAGGATTTCAGAAATGCTACACCGCCGCACTTCACCACTTGACAAAGTGGCATGTTTTGTTCATGCGCATATATCGCACCCCTTGCCTTGAGCACGGACAGAAACGACGACTGTAAATCATGTTTGTCTCCATCTTCTTCATCTTCTACGTGGCTAATTGAGGTTACCTTACAACCATCCAGAAGGTCAGGCTTTTGCATTACTGATTTCACTTCAGAAATGTCCAATCATGCCACACTTACTGTGTGGCATTTTTATTTTTTTTATGTATTGTAAATTAATAACTATTTCCCTTGTATTTCATTGAATTTCCTTTTAAATAACCTTATTTGGGTAAAAGTTTTGGATATTCTTTCATAAGCATCGCACACATAATTCAGACAGAAGGTGTATAACTGAATTGGGATCGTGGGCTTTCCTGCCCATCCAGACCTTTCTGGCTCGGCACAAACGTTTTCTTACAAAACCATGAAGTCATGGTTTTGTAATGGCCATAAACACACAAATATGACCTTTAACTGAGCTTCCACTGACCAAAACAGATTTGACAAACTAGGTTTTATTTCTCTTGATTTTATATTTCAAGAGATATGATTAACTTTTAGTTTGTCCCATTTCATTTCATTTGGTTTCATTTCACCACTACTAAATCTATTGATATAAAGTACAATCAGTCAAATAAGGCTGTCAGTATGATATTGAAATCCAACTCATTCAAAGTCTGATTGCAATTCTGACTAAGGTGTTAAGCTTATAGCAAAAAAATAGACAAACAAACAAAACATGTTTTTCTCAGTGTACAACGAAAGAGCTAAAGAGAAGAATGAAGCTCTGGTCATAGCATCAGACGTTCTATCATGTTTTGTTTTGTTTTATTTTTTGTTGGGTTTTTTTTACCATATGCTCTCCAACTACAAAGTAAAGAGATAAAAAAAAAAAACAATGGTAGGGTACATTTTCAACAGATGGCACAGTGCAACAATATTATTTATAAAAAGTGCCTTGAAATGGTGCCAATATTTAATGCCCCTGGAAGACGATGTGTAATTTAGTCGTGATGTGTGTGTGTGCGTGTGTGTGTATGTGTGTATGCGTTTGTATGCAAATTTCCAATGTTGCTGTGGATCAGACCTCTCCCAGTCACTTTTCCAGAGCCTTGGTATGTTGGCTCTGTTTTCAGAAAACTGTATCTTCTTTCTCACATGCCAGTGCAATCTCATTTATTGAGCACGTATAGCAGCTTCAATGCTTTCAAAGCTCCCCGGTTATTTTTTCCTCCTTCTTCCTCTCTTTGACCTGGTCTTTAAAGGAGAATGATGAGTTCACAGCTGATAGTGTCTGGTTGCGAGGAGCGGAGAACAGTATAGGATGACATTATCGGAAGTGTCTGCATATAGATGCAAAGAGAAAAAAAAAGAGAGAGAGACACAAATAGAGGGAGAATACTATGGTGCACATCTCTGGGAATAAACTTCTGTCTACTTGGATTACATTAATGACCCCTGACGAACCATAATAACACAGATGCATAGCATTGAATTCGAGCCACAGCCAAAGGAATGACAGTGTTTGAGCTCAAGTTTGACTTTTGACTTACTGCCATCATAATTTTGTCATGAAATAAATAATCGCGATTTATATATATATATATATATATATATATATATATATATATATATATATATATATGGAATAGAATTTAAGAAAATGTAAGACATAGTGAAACCCAGCATTCCAAAATTGTTATTAGTGACAGGAATGTGAAAGGGGGAATGATGGAAGGGGACAAATCTCTTCCTCCGTCCATGCAGCTAAAGTAAAATACTTGTGGTGACGGGTTGTGACAGCCTAGGGAGGGAGGGAGCAGGAGGAGAGTGTTACGCCAAAATCCCCAGAAAAAAAAAAGAGAGGAGGGAAGATTAATTTAGGATGAGCTGCCACGAGTATACACTCTAAGAAAATCTACCTCTCTTGTCTTTCTCACTTTTTGCACCGAAGCTCATGTCAGTACCTTTTTTTGTCTCCCCTCCCCACCCTCCCTTTCTGACACAAATGCTTTGGTTAATAGATATTTAGTGTATGAATTATTTTAGAAATTCTCCACTCGCAACATTATCATAATGACATAGTCAATAATTATAAGTACCGGCTCTCAGGTGGGGTCCCCTGGGTCAAAATTAGACATACGTCAAACACGTATGTCACACCAGAATTAGATGCACACCGGAGCAGCACACTGACTCTCATTTCCTTCCCTCGTCTCTTGATAGTATCCCTAATAGACCTCTCTCCCAGTGGCACACTGCTATTGCAACACTCACCTACTATTGCTTTAATGAGATATCTCTGCTGTTTTCTGTATTTGTGTATGTGTGCGTGCGGGTGCGTGTATGCGTGTGTGCTGTTACATCTGTGTGTGCTTGAGGGAGAAAGATGTTAGTGATCCTTGTTGCCCTGTTTATCTCCACCCTTCTGTTGAAGTGGAGGGAGGTCAGAGGCAGGGCCGCCTGTATCCATCTCCATTCCCATGGCTGCCATCTCATGAGCGCAGCGGTCACAGGAGGATGTAAAGAGTATGGATTTTTTTCTCATCCTCTCTACACTCACCAAAGCAGGAAGATTAGACAGAAGATGAGTGCAGCCTGGATGCTTTCATAGCACAACGCTAGAAACATCTGACCCAAGCTGGGCCGGATGGAGCACATTAAATACGTGCAAGCAGATACACACACACACACACACCCACGCACACGCACACGCACACGCACACACACACACAGAACAAATAGAAGATAATTTATTTTTTGTTGTATCGTATTGTTCTCAGCTTAGTTCGTTTTTGCACGTTTGACACTGAAATCACGCGCTCCATTGCGAATTACGGACTACATTATATTGCCTTAACGACAAGCGACCAATCAGTCTCACTGCCTATCAAAATCAAATTGGTTTCATAGTTTAGCAATACAAGATAAATAACTCTACTGAAGATTAATTCTTAACATTTCCAGATATTTCAAACTGCACTCATAAATATAGAGATAAGATTGCCTGAAATGTTAATGAATATTATTTATTTAAAAAAATACACATGGAAAATCAGGGATTTTTACTAAAGGTCCTGGAAAAAGATTTTACTTAAACAGAGCTGTTGACACACAAACTCACATTTGGCAGGGTTGAGTGGTCGGGGTCGGATAGCATAACAATGAATTAAAGGATGGTATAAGATCAGATCAGCAAATGTTTCTTTTTTTTTAACAATAAAGTAAAAATATAAATAAATTACACACATTTAAAACACTTAAATGTCAAAGTAAAAACTGATATCCACAAAACGATGAACATTGTATGCTAACATTTAACGTAAAATAAGTAATTGCACATACATTCAAACCCCTCGGGTCAGTATTTACTAGGTGCACCTTTGCACCTCTAAATCACAGCACAGAGTCAGTGTGTATAGATCGTGGGCGTCATGGCACTGCAATTTTACTCCAGTTTTGGAGTAAAATTGCAGAACTTTTCAAACGTTGTCAGGTTAGGTGGGGATCAGATGTAAACACCGAACAGCTCTTCTCAAGTCCTGCCACAAATTCTCTATTGGATTGAGGTCTGGGCTTTGACTCTGCCACTGCACCATGTTGTCATCAAACCATTTATTTGCAACTGTAGCTGGATGCTTCGGGTTTGTTGTCTTGCTGGTAAGTAAACGTCCTCTGAATAAATGGAGTGCTTTATAGATTTTCCTTTCTATCTTTCCAAGCCTGGCCTGTGGCAGAGAATCATCCCCTCAGCATGACTCTGCCACTGCCATGTTTCATGATGGGTAATCGTGTGTTTGTGATGATTTATAGTGTTGATCAGAGTTTTAGGTCTGATGAGACCAAAAAATTCAATTTAGTCTCATCAGCCCAAAGCGCTTTCTTCCACTTGGTCATGCAGTCTCTACTTGTCAAACTCTAGTGGAGCCTTGACATGCGTTTAAGTCAACACTGACGTCACTCTTCCACAAAGCTTTGAATGGTGAAGAAACCATTCAATGTATGTTGTGTGCAGACTCTCTCAACTCTCAGCTGCTGAAGCTGAGAGTTTAGTGTAGCCCTGTGTCCTGCTGGCCTCTCACACTGGTCTCCTTCTTGGACGGTCACTCGGTTTGTGAAGATGGCCTTGATCAAGGTTGACTTATAAATTAGTCCAACTTTTCTTTTTCCCATTTCTTGATGATAGATTCAACTGAACTCCAGGGGATGTTCAGTGTCTTGGAGATTTCTTTATGTCCATTTCCTGACTTATACTTTTCAATGGCCTAGCAGAAAGACTTAGAACAATCAGAGAGCAGATTTTGAGCAGATTCAAGACTGCATGCATACTTAAATATTAAACTGCCCCTGCACAATTCTGGTCCAGTGCAGAAGGGGATCGTGTCACCGGAACCTTCTGTTTTATTTATTTATTTATTTATTTTTTGTTTGTTTGTTTTGATTACGTGGAATTAAAATGTGATTTTCCATCACACCAATTACGATTCCCTCCTCTTCCAAACTTGTGAAGTCGTAAGAGTCGTTCCTCTCGGCTACGATTGTTGTGTTTACTATGCTGTTGTAAATCACACAAAGAAAAAATCCATGACCTTGCTGAAGTGGGACAAGAGAGCTCAGCAGACCTCAAAGTCTGTAAAAAGTTTGTGCGAAGACGAACATGCAGAAACCACGAGTCAACAGTTTGACTTTGGGCGAACCATGCTGGACCTTTAAAAATTAACCTACAACCAGTAAGAACATTCCCTGCCAACGCATTGCTGTAAACACAAAACACAAATTCAACTTTACTTCAAAGAACAAAAAAATATTTTTGGGAAAATGAAATATGCAATGAGTTGTAGGAAGAGGACTACGATGTCTCTAACTCCCAGGTTAGAAATGCATGCTACGCAAAAAAAAAATAAAAAAAAATAAATAAATAAAAAATAGATGATGAAATTCAAACCTTGCTGGTTTCACTTAAAATTAAAAATGACTTGTGTTAATCGAAATAGGTCTTAGCCATCTTTTAGGTTCAAGAAAGTAGACTATTCTGTTCTCCTCCTACTCCTTTCTCAGTTCAATCCACATCAGAGGCCCCATTGACTAAGAAACTGCATCAATAACTGCTCTGACTGACACTTCTGCCACACAGTTCAATTCAGATTAAACTTTTTTTGTTTAAAAAAACAACAAATGTTCGCACATTAAGGAGCTGTTTGACAAACAGGTCAATGACTCTCTACATCTTAAGCTGAACATCAAGACACTTGTAACATATCAAGGGTGATTATCTGACAATTGTGTCTATATTTTATTTTCATCCCTCACAAAGAGAAGACTGTAAAAATTGTTATTGTATGTCTTTCAGTCTCTGTTCTTAATCTAAGATTTAAGTCCACTTTTTGTTTTCCAAAGTCTGTACATGAAAACGTTGCTTAAAAAAGCCACACTAGATGAAAGAGAGAAGCACACACAGAGAAAGTGTGGGCGTCCTGCAAAATGAAACTGAACCCTAACGTTATTTGTATTTTTAGAGTTTTCAAACCCCAAAATAGCAGAAGATAAAACTCACGATACTCGTGTGGGCAGCAGACGTTTGATAAAAAAGACATGCTCAAGTTCTTCGGGCCGGAGAAAAAGAATCGGTGAGAAAATTGTAAACTTTAGAGATCATGCGGGGTTGCTTTGAAACCAGATCAGTTAAAAATACAAACTAGACTACCTCAACAGCGTGTAAAACCGTACACGCATTGTTTTCACAATTGGATATACTTTTACATGAGCCAACCTTGCCTACTGAACAACTGGTTCACGTAAAATGTTAGAAAAGGTAGAAAAAAACTAGGACGGAAGATGAAAAAAATTAAGAAAACAGACCTGGTAATTTTTATGTGTATCAAATACAAGGTTTACATAGGTTCACATGGCTAGTTTAACTTTATGAATAAACTTTTGATCTAATAGAATGAATGTGATGACAAAGTTAGATAACAACCAATCGTGATGTTATGAGGTGCATCTGTTTCTTTGTGTGTACACAGAGAAAGATTTATGCCTAGAGCAAGGTGGAAGTGCATTTTTTTCTTATAGGAGTTTTTTTTTTGTATATATATATATATA
>NW_006799972.1:2122051-2152575 GCF_000485575.1 Poecilia formosa
CACGCGTACGCGTGGTCACGCACGCACAAATAAATAAGTGTTTGAATTCCCAAACACATACAGGCATGCAAGCGGACCAGATTTCTGCATGTTAACAACTTAACTGTGCTTTATCCCGTTAATATACTTCAATGAATCCATTCAATCTCTTTCTCAACTTCTCAGAAACCTTCCATTTTGTCTTTAGAGCTGTTCGGTTCCAACCTTGCCACACGGGGAAGAGAAGAATCTACCTGTTTCTGTGGCAAATTTCACTGCATAATAATAACTCTGGCAGGGAGGAGCTCAATTACCCAAGACACAGGTTTCTTCTCTCATCTGCATGAGGCAGCTGGAGACCAAGTTAATTTAGAGTTAATTTATGTGGGTAGCTGGTTTTGCTTCTTTAGTTTTTTTTTTTCTTTTCTGTCCACCAAACTGATATAATTAAATACAGCATCTTCGTAGTTCATCTAATGTGTAAATACTTGGGCAGAGTATGTGATATAGAAACAAAAAGTGAACGGTTTTAAAGCTAAATTAAGCTGTACTGCAGTGATATGACAGTGCTGGCTCATTTAGGGACTGTTAGCATACAGACATGAATGCCTCTTCAAAAGAGGGAGCACCAACTTTTCTTATTTAGGGCGAAAGATAAATTCTGCAGACTGCCTCTGTCTTTGCAATGTAATTATGCTCACAGCAATGTGCCTTTACAGCCTGCCTAACATTCGGAAATTATCTCCTTGGAATGAAGTCCAATTAATTTTGGCACCTACTAAGCTTACCTGTGCACAGAAAAGCTGCAATGACACTTAGAAATTGGCTCTTGCAGTAATAGTTTATAAATAACGCGGACGGTGAGGCAACTGTGCACTGCATGACACAGAAAAATGTCAATCTTCTTTCTGTACTTTTTAAAAACATCCACAAACCTGTAACATTTTTGCAGTAATGTATTACATAGTTTCAATATGTTTTATAAAAATCTGAAATGTCTGTTGTTCATGTGGGTCGTAACTATTGAAAGAACCAGGAGCAAGTTGCTGGAGCAGAAACTGAAGGGGAAAAAAATCAATTTCCCAAAAAAAAAAAAGTAAATAAATAAAATGGACTTTGATGTTTTTGCTAAAATATAATTGAAGTCACAAAGAAACCACCTTTAAAAAAAAATAGCAGTTTTAGAAGTTTTAAAATGGTAGACATTGTTCTTGAATTTAGCTTGTTTGTAGAGTAAATCTAAGCCATTTAGCTTATTAATATACCTGGTTTTGTTTGACTATTCACAAGTGTTTGTTACTGGTTTTGGTCAAAAAGATGAATGTTTGAAAGTAACACATGATTAATTTGCATCACCATCACATCATCCTACCACAGACCAGTAAGTAACAGATCCTTGGACAAAGAGACCCCAGCCCGGGTCCATTGATGAGTCCGGGACAAATGGTCACCTATATGAACTATGAAACCCAAAGATCAATTCATGCCACATATTCTTAATTTAAATTTAGGTTTGGACTTTGACTGAGCCACCATAACACACAGGCTTTAATCTTAGTAATTCTGTTGCAATTACCAGTCTGAAAATAATTACCTGCTGATGAAAAACATCTCCACAGCTCAAGTGCTGTCATGACCATGTTTTATTACGTGGATGATACTCTCAGGGTGATGTGCAGCAATAAGTCTCAAAAGTTTTAAAAGAACAGAAATTATGTGTAAGAATTAAGTGTATAAGCTAGGTATCTTACTCATATTTGGAAACTGCAGGTAGGGTCAGTGGTGTGCGGTCGGGGCAGGCAGGTGAGGCAGTGCGTCACCTGTAATCCTGACAAGTAAGATACGGACATGACACGAGAAGTAAAATAGATCCCTAACAGTGATGAGAGGAAATCAATTTGTGTTCTTCTCTGCTCCATATATATTATTATTATTATTATTTTATTATTTGCATTACAATTTCTATGGTTGAAATAGCTGAATTCTTGCAATGCCTCAAGTATGTGGGGGGTCAGTGCAGTGTTGTGTCTGTGTCACACATAACGACTCAGGCCAACAGTTGGCCTTTTCCCACCACCGTCTCTCTTTATATCACCAATATAATTGTTTGATTATACAGTCTACATCAGTGTTCCACAGTCTAATATATTTTATGAACGTGAGTGACGTATTTAGTCGTTCTGATCGGGCGTACAATGAAAATGTGTAGGGTGAGGCGGAAAGTACCGCACCTCACTGATATGGGGCCGTGCTGGGCACCACGAGAACATTTCTTCTATGCGTTGAAAGGACTGAAAATAACTAAATAATATTTACACACCACAAGTCGCCACCATTAAAGCTGACAGATTTCTAAAAATTAAAGGAAAATGAGACAAGCATGAACATTTTTGTACCACAGAGTAACAGAGATATTGGTGGAGAAGGAGCTTATCTTTACAACTGATCTTAACAGAAGAGTCTGTAAACGGAAACAGTGGTCTTTTAGGGCCAGTGACATATTTTGTCACGCCACAGTAACTCTCCATTGTAGGGCACTCTGTGATGAGTCAGCGCTTTAACAGAATAGCACCTTTTGTTTTTGTCCCTGGGAGTCTGGATGTTTTGCACAGAACTACTACACAGTCACAAGTCATTCATAAATTATCTTTCACACCAGAAACTGTCTTGTTCATCATTATTGTTAATATTGTACAGGTTGTGCACCTGGTTTGTTCTTATTTTAATGACTTGAATTAATTTAACTGATTTGAAAAAATCATTTCACTAAACTTGTGTTTAGTGTTTGGGATTCGTTGGTATCTAGTGGCAGAGCTACACAATATAAACAGAAAAAAATATCTTGGTCTCACCCTCTCATCACTAAACTTGCAGTATCAGTTTTGGTGACTACGACAACACAAAACAGTCACCCAGAACTGGATATTCAATTACCCTTTTATGACCTACTGACAAAAAATGAAAGAGAAATAAATGTAATCAAAGGTAACCTATGTGAGCTAAATACTTGTCTTCCACTTCTCTTCACAAGGACTCTTATTAAAAGGAAATTAAATAAAAGTTTTGATGGTTGGAATTCTTGACCCAGTTGCCTCCCCATCAGCTGCCAGGGAGTCAGGCATTTTTACCAATTATAGGGGAAATTATAAGCAGCGAACCCATGTCCTCACACTCTTGTACTTGGATTAGCTAAAATGCTTTTGGAAAGTAATGGCTTATCTGATATCCGTGAAATCCAACGTTAGACATAAAGTATTCTTTTGTGTGATTAAGCCAGACAAATCGTGGTGGGTGCAACTGGGTGCTCTGAGATCTTTCAGCTGCATGTTACAGGTTGGAAGAAATCAGTCACTTTTTTCTAAAATTGAAAGGATTCAAGTATAAAGCCCTCTGATCTCAGACATAATTGTGCACCGATTAGGCTGCCTTTGCTCCGTCAAAGTTCTAAGCAATGCTAGCTCTGTCAGTGTTAGGCTGTAATGCAGGTGCTGCTGTTAAATGGTACGGTTTATCCACTTTCAAAATTAACATTCAAAGGTGTTTGTTGGTATACCTGCGACATCTATATGTCAATTCTCATTTGTGTAATTACATATAGCACATCATTGGTCAGTGTCCCGCTCCATGAACATCAACTATTTAGCCATTCAGCTTTGCAATATGGAGCATAAATGGCAGAGGAGTGGTGTATTGGAATGCGAGCTTGGCAGACTGTGGCTGCACTATTAGCAAGCGCTAACAGTTTTATTATTAGAAAATAAACTGTGCGCTGCAAAACTCTGAATGTTATTAACACCTCGCCATCTGGGTCTGACAGCTGCGTTCAGCCGTCACCATGGCTGAACTGCTAAAGTCAGTATCTGAAATCTCCAGGCCTTATCTGCAGCACTTTCATTCTGTGTGTATCTGTCAGTGTATGTGTTCTCCTCTTTCTATCGTTATCTCTCTTTCTTCCTCTTGCTGTTTCTCTCGCAATGATAACGAGCGAGTTAAAACTTTTTATTTCACAATTTCTCACGCACATAAAGTGAACAGGCAGCAGAAGCACTTACTGCTTTTTATTGTTTGACTGCGTCATGTATGTGGTCTGTGGGACATCCTGTTGGTTTTGCATAGCTATGTTTTATTACAGTAAGTCAATGTAGACGTCCTAAAATCAGTTTCTTTCTCCATTTGTTCAGAAGCTTTCTATAAAGTATTTTTTTTTTATGCAGACACTTCCTTAAATGGTGCAAATACAATGCAAACATGCTTCATAAAAGATAAGTATTGTATTTAAGCACTTGTATATGACTTATGTGCTCATCTCTGAAGTTACTTTCTTATGCATGTCCTCTTTATTGTTTCTGCGGGGATTATTTAAGTTTTTTATTCTTCGTTTGTGTGTGTTTTTTACCCCATCAACAGGTCAGACAGGTTGTCTGTTTTTTTTAAACAGACAACCTGCAAACTCCGAGCATCATCAAAACCCACCCACTCCACTCCATGGCTTCTCATGTTTAACAATAATATTTGTCTTAAAGAAATGGCAAAAGAAATGGACACGTTTAATTGTAGGCACTGCAGAAAAAAAAAGAAAAAAGAAAAAAAGACTCATTCTTTCTTTGTCTTTGTCTAGACCTGTAGAAAATACTTTTCTCTCCTTAAACAGGCCAATTGTTTCTTAGGGTACATCACCCATGCTCCAGCTAATCTGCATGGATACTTACCTTCTTTTAGATTTAGGTACATTGCAACCAAGCAGCATGAAGGACTCTGGACGGCTTAGTAATCTATTTCACATGTAGCTGCACAGAGTTAGTGCGCCGGCAGAGAAATAAGCATGCTTTCAGTTTCACTTCTTGTCTTTTTCATTACACCATGGTTACCCATTGTCTAAAACTATTTATCTATGTGTTTCCTCACTGTCTGCTTGCTTTAGACCAAATCAGTCTTTTTTTTTTTTTTTTTTTCAATTAAGAAACAGTTAGAAGATAAGAAAATATCTTCGTCTTGAAATGGATAGGAACTTTTAGAGAATTAGAGTATAAACATGCGGTTGGGTATTCTCACTCAATACTTCAGACTTTAAATCATTACATCTAATGTGAGAAAAGTGAAGAATGATCTCATAGATATGAGTGAACTGACCACGACTCTACGGTACTGCATTATGTGGTGAAGTCATTTAGTTTGTTAGATTTATATGCTGGCGCCACATCGGTGTTGCCAATCCCTCATCATCTAGTCTTGTTTCTGATCTCTATTGTCAAGATTCCTCTTGAAGACGAGAGGGAAGAGGAGCGTCCATCACATTTCCCCTGTTTTTGAGCATCCACCATGTAATTTGGAAACACAGTCATGCTGGGAGCGCAGGACTGACATGTTCAAGTAAAAAAAAGATACTAACATATTCCTCTAAGGATATCTAACGCTCTTAACTAAGACCTCAGCTGGTAAATGAACCCAGGACTTCTCTTGCTATGAGGTCAGAGGACAAACCTTTGCTCTACTATGCTAATTTATTTTTAAACTCCAGGTACTAAGAAATAAGTCCCATTAGTTATCAATTTGAATTGTTTCAAGACAGCTTGAAGAAAAAGAAAGTTTCCTTCCAAGTCAAAGTATTCTGGCTGAATTGAGTCATCATTAGCACTTAATGTTCATTATTCAAATGCACGCTGGTTCTGAAATGTTCAAGAAATGCGTTCACACCCACCTTATCTTGAAGGCGCTGTGTGGTATGAGTACATCTGATAATTACCAATGATTTTTTTTTTTTTTTGTAAAAACTGCAAAGAGTTTCTTGTTTGCGTCGTGGGATATGCACAATTTACACTATATTTTAAAACTGTCATTTTTAAGACTTAAAACAACAACACCTGCATTGGGTTTGATTTCCAATAGCCTCCTTTTCTTTAGCCCACTATTCAAAAGTTGAAGAGAGTTTTCAGAAGACAATTTGCTCTAGTTTATAATCATTACAGGATAAGACATTTGGTTGTGAGGGAAGAAAGCAAATTAGCTGGTTTGTCTGAGACAGAACCCCGAGTCATTCTGGCAGCAGAAGAAAAGGGTCCTTGTTGAAATACTTAACACAGTAACAACAGAACAGTGTGTTGGTAATTTCTTCAGCACCACACGTCTGAAGCCTAAACAAACAAACACCTTTTGAAGTGTCATTAAACTCCTGACAAGTTAGCACGCTCATTTCCCTCCTTGTGAGGTTTGCAAAATTACCGTTTTGTTCTGAGGGTGTACCTCTATGTTTGTGCAGATAAATGCCTGCATCTGTTTTCTACATGGTTAATGCACCTCACTCAAGCCTGACCACAAATCAAAGTGATAGTTGTTGAGTACCACATAAGAGAAGAGAAATGAAGCAGATGAGTGTTGAGATCAAACAGACCATCCCCCAGTTGAAAGCTCCTCTAGAAGGGTTGGGGGGCTGCATAGCGTCAGTCACTGTATTTCTCTTTTAGTGGAGCCGATACCACAACCACTAATGAGGTGATAACACAGACAGACGATAAGTTGTTAGGAAGATGAAATGAGATTTGTTAAGTCACTTTGCTCTCTTACGTTCTGTCTGTCTCTCTCTCTCTCTCTCTCTCTCTCTCTCTCTCTCCTTTTTTTGCTGCACGTTCTGCAGTACTGGAGCTTCTTTCAATGCAAAACCTGTTTAAATCCAGTACTTCAGTTAATGTATTACATATTGGTTTGTGCTCAGATCAGAGCTTGAAGTGCTCCAGATCCAGCAGACAATGGGCCTCTGAGGACAGATGAAGTGTGGCACTAATGTCAGGGTTCTGTCACTGGATTGGCTTACAGCCAGTTTCCAATGTGGACTGTGTTGGAGTTTGACAAGACTCATTTTTTGTTTGTGCAACAGCCAGGTTACAGTGATGTATGTAAGCTCAGATCACAACTATAATGCTTTTTTTTTTTTTTTTTGCCTTTTTTAACTGGCCAACTTTGTGATTTTCTTCTATACAGTTTCTGTAGCTGTTGTACTGTATATGTATGTATTTAATTTGCTTTCATTTGAGAATCAGAGTTGTCATTGTTTTGCCTCATAAAACAATTAAAACCCTTTGAACATTTTCACATTTTGTGACGTAAAACTACAAACTTCTTTGGACATGAGTGGGTTTTTATATTAGGCCAGCAAAACGTAGTGTAAATAGTAAAAATGATGCATGATGTTCAGTTTGATTTTCAAATAAAATATAAATGTAACATATTTATATGTGTTTGACTCAAAACTAAAATTCTGTAGAAATGCCCTTCATTGGGGTCAAGGTTGACAGTTTGGGGAGATCTCAACTAGTTTTGCACTAGTAGAAATTCAAAATTGTAACTCATTCATTTTTTTTTTTTTTTAATAGCTCAAGCTCCTTCAAATTTAATGTACATTTGTTCATGTTTGGTGCAGTGGTCCTGCTGGTAGTGAGCTTTCCCTTCAAACTCAAGTTTTCTGTTGTCTCTCTCTCTTTTTTTTTTTTTTACTTTTCCTGCCTCTAGCTCCATTCAAATTTACCTGAATTCTGACCAGCTGAACTGTCTAGCTAAAGAAAAACATCTATACAACAAGATGCTACCACCACCATGTTTCTTTATGGAAACACTATAGTCATCAGGGATCAACTTTCCAAACAGGTATAAGGGGGGTTTGTGGCCCACATCTGACCAGACCACCGTCACTCATCTGGTTTTGGTTCATTGACTCTACCAAATTGTAGCCTGGACTCCACAGGGCTTTCTTTCAACAGGGAAGTAATCTTCCCACTTTTTCATGAAAGGCCAGGTCTGTGAAGAGCACAACAGTTTTCCTATAAATAGATTCAAGGGATATTAGTACTTTTGCAATGCATTACCTGAGCGTGAATATTAACTGCGGTGATCCAGGCTGTGAAATGAATCTGACAGGTCACACATCTGTTTCGCATCTGCAGAAACACCATTAAACGTTCAATTATTTAAGATCATCTGTGGAAATAAGTTGCCTATGAGCAATATTTAGTTTAACATCAAACCTTTTCCAACATGCAACCTCTTCTGTCATTGTCTATTTTGTCTCTATTTCACTAGGAACTAAGTTTTTTTGTTTGTTTGTTTGTTTTTTCTAATTCTATTAATGACAAGGTGTGAAAATCAAAGTCTACTTCATAACTGTTTTTCTCGTTTACTGCCAACTAAATTATTCTTTGGGACAAATGCTGACTGATTTTCCACGTTGTCTCTGTGTGACAAACTCAGAGCACTGAATACAAAAGCAGATTCCCGCACTTGAAATAGTTTATGCCGAGCGCCTTCCCCACATGTGCTTCACAGTGTAATAATCTAAAAACCCCCTTAAGGTCTCCAAAGAGGCTATATTTGATAAGCCGTGTCTCTTGTGAAGGAAATGCGGCGTGCGTGTCGGGTACGAAGGGCGTCATATGTCAGGGGCGCTGCGTCAAGAAAATGTTATTATATAAATGGACTATGCACGACAAAGACTCCGATATTATCATAATTAAAAGTGAACCGCACCATATGGCGAAATGAAAAGCTGCACATAAACAATCAAACTGAAAGCCTCTCAATGAGCAGAAATACATGAAATGCTCATTTTTCAGCTGCAAGAACTAACAAATTGAATACACACTTTTCCATAACCTTCTCCTCTCCTCATCTTATGTAGGAGCGAATGCTTGGTTAGTGCCCTGGGCCCGTTAGGGGTCTACTGTACTATCCCGGAATAGTCATGTCACGTGGCTGCTCTGTGGGATCTGTTCCCCAGGCAGGAAGCTGTTATATGGTTACAGTTATTTTTGTTGTCTGTCTGGGGATAGTTTTTACTGCGCTCCAAAGGATCAATAATCGTCATAAAAGGACTGCGTCACCCAGTGCCCTCTTTGAGCAGGACAGTCCGAGGGTGTGAGGAGGTTAGAAAGGTTTATGCGTAAGTGTATGCAAGTATGTAAACATCCATATTTTTTACTGTCTGGAGGCATGCAAAATTAATTGCACCAGAGTGTGAAGGAACATCTTTGTGTTTACTGTGAGACGGCGAGAAGTGTTATTTTTATATAGACAGACTCGGTTTGTGGATATTTTGAAATGTCTATGCTATGTGAGGAAGAATGAGTTGCAGACGTTGTGGATTACAACGTTCTGGGGTGTTTTTAGAGGGATGACAGCGTTTATCATCTGAATCTGACCACATGCAGTTTTTATGCGTGTTAAAATCCCACCTCTTGACCCGAACTGACTCTCTGGTCTCGTCTGTCCCCTTCTGACCGAAAGGCAAAACGACATCCTTGCCTTAGCCATGTCTGCTGACCGTCTGCGTCTAACGCACAACTTGTCTTCTGTACACAGCCTGTGCGCTACCACGGCCCTGAAGCTGCAGTCTGCCCCAAGAGACTCGGAGAGAGGAGGCTCTGTAATAGTCTAGGCAACGGAAGCCGTCTTCTAGCTAATTGGTTCCTGTGTTTGTGGCACACACAGACAGTGTCAGACTCAGCACTTTCTGTCCTTCTTTCTCTTTTCCCCCCCTTTTTCATCCTTGTGTCTGCCAACTATGGATGCTGAAGGTTTGACGCTCCTTCAGGACTCATGCATGATCTAATATGTGCATTGCTGAATGTTTGCATGTGGCCAGACAAATAAGATGTTTCTGATTGTGGACTGGCCATTCCAAAGTGAAAAAAAAAACTTCAAAGAAATTACAATTAATGTTTAAAAATAATGAACCAAAATAACACTATATCTGTTCCTATCAATAATAGTCACACCCCTTGAACTGTTATTTTTTCCTCATACCATAGTCTTATGGTTGCGACAGGTATCTGGACGACTGTGAAACCTCTGGAGATGATTATACAAACAAGGATTCTTCATAAAATCAAAAATTGACCATCCTCTTCATCAGGCTGTCTTGGGAAAACATAGTTTCTTCAGTCAGAGGCTTCTTCAAATTCGCTGTGATACAGACCGCTACAAGAGATCTTTCCCTCCAACAGCTGTCCATATCTACAACAACTCTTTGAAGAATATAAATTAATATGAGATACAACAACATCTAATTTCTCTATGAAGTCAGTAAATTATTTTTAATTTGAATTTCAATTCTATTTAGTCTTCTGTCATATCTCAACACAAACTTCCACATAATTGCAATGTGAAAAAAAAGTGATCAATGGTTTTATTTATTTTATTTTTTTTTACAAACATAAAAGATGTGATGAGCACATGCATTTAGTTCTTTATACTGCAATATTCTTAAATAAAATACAGTGCCACAAGTTCCTTTTAGCAGTTATATAATAAACAAATCAAGTCTCATCTTGTCTAATTTATTGTAAGTAAAATAAAACTATCTCCTTTTAATGGAGAAAATTAGTGGGCAAACAGCATCATGAAGACCAAAGATGAAATTTTAAAGTAGGCTCACGGCTGCCTAATCCTATTTGGAGAGGTTCTGCCTCAAGCAGGGTAACAATGTGGTTGACCACTTGGGGATTCCACTCAAACTCCAAGATGCAAAGATTTACCCTTATGAGTGTTTGGTGCTTTTTGGTACTCTGTTGTTCTGAGCTGGGGGTTAACTTAATGTCATGGCTGAACTTAACTCCTATGGCAACGTTCTTTTTCTTAAACATTGATGTTCCCTGAAGTTGTCAGACTGCGAAGCCAATTCCTCCCAAGTGACATGTGCCGCTATTGAACCTCCACTTGCTTTTCCAGCTTCATTTTGTGAGCCTTACTTATGTCTTCACGAGCCTTCTTACCACTCCGTCTACAATGAAGCACAATTTGCTCTTCTTTGAATTTCCTCAAACACAAAATGCCATTGTGTGGTTCTCTATTCCTCCACCACCCTGAACAAACAGCCAGAGTGACAATGGAGTTGTTTAGATCAAAGGATATCCATCACTGAGCATCACATAGTCAAAACAGAGAAATAAAGTCTTGTTACTTACAGATTTTGAACTATAATTTTTTTAAAGAGGAATGGGCAAAAATGTAATGCTACAGTTGTATAAAACTGTTAGTGACATACATTCAAAGTTTCTCCATAGTACTGATTTATTTGTAGTCACCATGGTGACTGAGTACAAATAGATGCAACACTTTTCAGATGTTCATTCGAATTTTAAAAAGTCGCGTGGCGCAATGTTTCGAGCAGGCGCCTGTTTAGAGCAGGGATGGGTCAGCAAGACTGACCCATGCTTGATTTCCATCCTTGGTTTCTTTGCTGTGTATCTTCCTCCCGTTCTTTCTTCCCCCTTCTTGTCAGACTACTTTCAAATAAAGGCCTCTAGTGCCAAAGAAATTAGAAAATAAAAAAAGAGTAACCTATTCTTTCCATTTCCAGATTAATCAGCACTTCGTTTTAGTCTGTTACATAAAATATATATTGAACTTGTAATATGTCAGCATTTGAAGAGTTTAAATTGGCATGAGTACATTTGCAGTACCACTTTAAAGACAGTGCCACCCTTCTCGTCGCTAACCTACTCTACACCTGCAATTGTTTTTTTTTCCATCGTCGTTTTTTTCTGTCCTTTGTTCAAAGGACCCACAGACCGATAGGCAAAGCAGTCGAAGGTGCTTCTCTCCGTATGTTGCCCATCCCCCTATGAATGCCCTGTTTTTTTTTTTTCACAAATCACCTCAATGACAGAGGAGGTAGAGTCTGGTCCAGGTAATCACAGCTTGTGTGTGTCTGACCACTAAAACGCGCACCGGTGCTTCCGCTGTGAGTGTGTGCGGCCTGTCACATTGTGAAATGAGAAGACTATGAAGTGAAACCCACTTAGTTCGAGCGAACTAGCACACACAGGCTTCTTCGTGCTCTGATCACAGAGGAGGTCCCTGGACGGCCACTGCCTGATGTTATGTGTGTTTATCACCTCAGGATGTCCTCTTGTAAAACAGGCTCAAACTTTGCCAGTGCAGACTCATATATATAGTATCATCCTCTTTACTGTCTGCGCTATAGATACTGTATGTGTGTGCATTACTTCCTTGCAGTAAAGCTAATGGAAAATCATTCCATACATTTTGTCTTCACACAGGACGCTTGTAATGGACTGAATTTGCATGACTGTGAAGTTTGGTAAAAAAATGAATTGTTCTGTCCCACAAACTTTTATCACCTAAAACATTTCTGTGGTCACAAAAGAAAATCATAACAATGTCGGTGACGTCTCAAGTGAAAATATTTAACGCTGTGTATTTCTGAAGAAAAACGTGGCTTTCTTTTGTTTCCTTAGGTGAATTAAGAATTTTGTGTGAGGACATTGAATCGGACAGACTTCAGTTTCTTAGACTCTGTAAAACGAAACTTCACATGTTGGATCTTAGCAAAAGATTAGAACAAAAATGAATGCATTGTGATCATTTTTAAATTCAGTGAACATTTTTGGTTTTGACTGTCAGAAGTTAACCAAAAATATTTCTGAAGACTTGTCTGAACTCTGTGGAAACACAGCTGTACAAAAGACTCGGACCTGCGAGGTAGCGCGTCTCCCGCGAGACGCTTTGTGTGACAGACTCTTGTCTCCCGTCAAAGCCTTTAAAATCGCTGTGTTTGCCCTCTAGCCAGTCAACTCCAGAAATGACCTCCTCTGTGCGGGTAGCTGGCCCAGCTCGGCCCTTTCTCTGCCCCACTGCATTAAACATTGATGGATCTGTAAGAGAAGGCTGGAGCCTGTCTTCTACTGTGGTCTGGCCTTTGCTTATAGGAAGTCTCTTCTTCTCTGGCTGAAACATGTCTCCTTTCGACTTCTCTCCCTCCGTTTTTCTGATTTGATAACATTTGCTGCTGCTGTGGTTATTTCAGTGTGGTCAAATGAGGCTGTCTGCACCGAGTGCAGCTCAGTCTTAGGAGGCACATCAAATCTCAAGAAATGAGAATGATAAGTGTCTGCTACTGCGGCAGCCTGTGGTCACTTGCACAACCGTGAGAGATGACTTCCTGGAAATGACTCTGTGTATGTATTTGATTCCTGTATTTGCATCATTGTGCACTTATGTTATGCATTATGACTTACCACAGAGCACAGCTATATGAAAGGAAGTGGTAGGAGACATAACACGGTGATATTTCCCTTCCTTTATCTGTGTGTGACTGTGTGTTTCGGTGCTGCATGTTCTTAGCAGTATTGTCATATTTCTTTTGCAAAAGCTCTACAGATGTGTCGATTTAGTATTTTGAAAATATTCAGAAAGTTTACAATACAAAATCCTTTGTAAAAATATTCACACCCCTGGAATCCTTCCACAATGGTACTGCCAGACACATTACTGAAATGTAATTTTTTTTTCTTATTTTATTTAAATTTTTGTACATAGACCAAGACAAAGTTGCAAATAACTGAGACGTGAATGGAAAAATATACAGGTTGAGTTTTTTTTTTTTTGCAAATAAAACAATATGACAAGCATTTGTATTCAGTCCCCCGTGAATCAGTTCCTTGAAAAACCACATTTTATTGTGAATACATCCAGTCATTTGGGGACAGTCTTCAGAGTTTGTACATCTTTTTGGCCATTTTCTACGAAATACCTCAAACCTAACCAGACTGGATAGAGAGAATTTGTAAGTAATGTGGTTAAAGTCTTGCCTGTGAATCTCAGGTGCATTTAGGTACAGACTAACCCATGAATGTGTATGGTTCAGTCTTTTAATTAATTAGGCCTTCATAGAACATCTGTACATAATGAGACTAAATTACACATGGGGTCATCTATTTATTCTTCTGAAGCAAAGGATTTCACAAGGGGACTAAGAAGAGAAAAATTCCAAAACTTTTTTATATTTTTGTTTAGAAAATATTTTGAAAACTCTCCTTTTTTTTCATTCCACATCGCAAATTATGGGATTCTCTGTGTTGCTCTATCCCATAAAATGTTGTTAAATACTTTGTCATTGTGATCAGAAAAAAATGTGAAAAAGTTGTAGGGTTATGCTTAATTTTGCAAGTATACTTACTTTTGCACATGTAGAATTGAATATCAGTTAAAATATATCCAACAATGGAAAAAAAACAACAAAAAAAACACTTATTCTATGACTTTTGCTGAACACTCATCAACTAGTGATGCTTGGAAGCACTTAGAACTGGTTAGTTAAATCCAACAACATGTAATGTTAGCAAACCTTTAGTATTTGTGGGTGAGAAAATGAGTGTCTGCTCTGTCTCAAAGAGTGCAACCACTGACTGTATTTTGAAGAAATCTTAGTGACAGATCTAATGTGGCCCCTACTCCACTAAGCAAAGCTCAGGACACAACTTCAGACTGTAGGTAATGTCTTTTTTCAGAATTTCAGCAAAGAAATATGATGCATCTGGCAAGCAACATCGTTTGAAATCTAAGACTGTGACGATAGAAAAGAGAAAGCACACGAGATTGAAAGAAAAAAACAAATACATCTTTCCTCAAGCTAATGTAAGACTCCTCCTCAGAACAATCAGACCAGTTTTTGGTTTTTAGAAATTTGAACCTCCATTGCTCGGCTTCAGGATGAGTTTTACTTATTTTTAGCCTCTCTGATGACTTATGTGCTTTAAGAAATGAGAATCACATGAGAGTGATGCTAAGCGAAATAATCACAGCTCTGGGCAAAAGCAAATGGGGATGAATAAATAAGACTGACTAAATAAATGATCAGTGATTGTTTGGCTCTAAGTAATGCTGCTGTAGCTTAGCATCCTGATTTAGTCGAAGCCTTCAGCCATCCCTCAGTGGAGCCGTGGTCTTAGCGGAAGAGAACTGGCTAAAAAGCCCCATTCTTCTTCATACCTTCAATATTCAATGAGTTCGCTAATTGCACTGTGCTGAAAGAAAGAAAAAAGGGAGGTGGGGAACGAGTGGGGAGGTGGGAGGCATCTGCTGGTTAATGGTCGCGAGGGGGGAAGGTGGGTGGAGAAGAGAGAAAAAAAGGGGGATTTTAAAAAGTTAGACATATCCTCAGGAGGTTCCTTCCTCTTCTGTGTTTTTACCTGCGCGTCTCTTAGCTATAATGTTAATGCTCATTAGTCAGTCTGTGTGATATCCGCTGAATCGTGGCTCCAGTTAGCGACCATCACCAGGAGCGTTCTGGCAAAGCAAATGCATTGACTGGTTACGCACAGGGGCGCTTCTGTTGTCAGCTGGAATGCTCCTCTTTTTTCTCCTTTTTTTTTTATTTTTTATTTTACCTCAAAAGTTGGAAAGATATCCTGAATATATTTGCTCAAGGTGCACCCATTTGTGAAGAGGAATTGGAGGATGCATATGCATTAAAAAAAAGTCTTTGTGTGCATAAAGTGCCAGCTCAGCACTTTAGCCTTCCTTCATCCTTCCAGCCCTGTTCTTTTGCTTTAATCTTTTCCCTGAGTTATAATGCAATAAGTTCATATAATCATTGGATCTCTTTGTCTTGACTTACCTGGAATGAATGTATGAGCCGTGAGAGGTAAACAGGAGCGAGAGGAAGTGGTGAAAAAAAAAAGATGTAAACATAAAAATGAATCACGATAAAAACAAATTCAATTGCATCTTTAATGGATTTTTAAAATTGAATATAATAGTTCTGAGCATGAGCCTCATCATGTACAGCATGTTTTAGTTCTCAGCTCTGCTGTCTCCTTTTCCTCCCCCTTGCAGTCAGCCCTTTCACTGTCCCCTGGCATACGGCAACTGAAATACTGCTGAACCAAAGTTTTTCTCATAAATCATGCCATCCACCAAACAAAGCAATAAAGATGTTTGTTTGCATTATTGAAGGAAATGTATTGCCTTGGGTCAGCTCTTATAAGAGCTGTGGGTGTGGGTGTGGATGTGTGTGTGTGCGCGCGTGTGTGTGTGTGTGTGTCTGTGCATGCAATCTCAAAAATACATATTCACGTGTTTTTGTGCTTTCTGCGTGTGCAAATGTAATTTGCTGTTAAAAGCATATTTTGTTGACTTTTCTCTCCTTTTTCCATACAAGTTAGAAATATTGTTTCTGATTGCTCAGCCAGTCAGGGATCAGCTGCGTGCGCATGTGTTTGATGATAGACAGTGCTGAGAGGACGGCAGTGTACACATCCAGATGGAAAATATATGTTTGGCTTGGCGGTACATCAGTGTTTGTAGGAGTTGGAGTTCTTTTATGTCCCAGTTTTGTCTTTAGGGATCATTTACAAGTCTTGACAATTTTAAAACAACCCATTTGCTGCTATTTATATTGATCACACAAGCTGCCAAGCTGCAGCTCGGAATAAAGGCTTCTCTTGAAATGTTCTCTCTCTGGGCTTTAAGCTTTTTTTTTCCTCCCTTTCTCTCTCTCCCTCTCTCTCTCTTTCTTAGATCTGTTCCTAGACTTGTTTTTTATTCTTAAAACATGACTTGTACATATTTTAGTGGGACATTTTGAGATGGAGGAATACAAAGTAGCGTGTGCTTGTGAAGTGGAAGTAAAATCACAGATCAGATGCATGTATACTGAAATTGAATTACACAAAGAAAAACCACTTACTAATTAGTGAACTGTCAGAGGCAATTGATTACAATTGCCTGCCCTGAACGTTACATGGGGGTGAAAGAGGAGAAGGCTGAATACATAAAATATGGGGTACATATATCAGCTACATACATAGAAACTTTCACCTTTAGTTGTCATTTATCACTCCCTCTGTATTTAACCCTTAACATTCAGTGAACTAGGGAACCCTCTGTGAGCGGCAGGGATATATATTGTAGATATATAGATATATACACATATATCTATATATATTTCACGCTCATGTAACGTTCAGCGCGTGGTCTATCGTGGTTATTTAAGTCACACATAATGATATTGAAAAATTGGATTCAGTCAGCGCTATCTCAAAAACTAATAAGTCATCCTAAAATAACTCAGTGTCACAGATAATTAGACGTAGAAAACGTTGCAGCTGTGCCTCTGACATAAAATTTAACTCCTCTTCCTGCTCACTAGTATCAGCCAAAACTTTCTCCCTCACACGAACTAAAGTGCAACTAGACCCAGGTCTCTATCAGTAGAGCCATCTGCTCAGTTGGTCACTCAAAGGAAAATGGTACAGTAAACTCGAACCTGGTACAATGATTAAAACCAAACCCAAGTATTTGGTCTGCGGTCTTGAGGCTTTCTTACAATTCATCACTGCATTTGTGTGTGTTTGAGTGTGTCTGTGTTGTTTAAGTGCTAATCCCCAGCTGTGCTATAACTTAAACTGGTCCATAGGAGTCTGTTCTGAGCTGAGGCTGTGCCTTTCCCCCCATATGAGTTTTCATAACGTTATGTTTGTAAATCATTTAATTTGATTAAGCACTAGTTTCTCATCCATCCATCCATTGTCTTTACACCCTTGTCCCTTAGTGGGGGTCGGGAGGGTTGCTGGTGCCTATGTCCAGCTAACGTTCCGGGCGAGAGGCGGGGTACACCCTGGACAGTTCGCCAGTCTGTCACAGGGCCACTAGTTTTTAACAGTACTAATTTCATAATGATAAAGAAAGGTCTTAATATCAGTGGCGATTTGTGCCTTGTATAGTTGAGCCCTCTCCCAAACAACCCAATTCCCAGCATTTTTCCAAAGCCTCCTCCGTTAAAGTACAATCAAGTACTCCCATTACTGACAAAAGAACAGACTAAACAGGTCACAACTATAACTGTAGACTTTTACATTTTAAGTAAAATCATTGCTTAAATTATTTAAGTGAACTCCTACATTTGAAGTGGATCTGCTTTAGATCAATATATGTCACCTAGTTTAAGACGAAGGACATCTTGACTGAAAGTGGTCTAAGCTTGGAGTTAGACTTTTTGTTTAAAAATCCACAAAGCATATGTTTATTTGATTTAGTTATTTTAAAATTTTTAGGCTTTACTGACCTTTATTTATTAAACAGTAAATGAACAGGAAGTAGGGAGGAAAAAGAGAGAGGTAGCATGTAGCATGTAGCAAATGGCCCGAGACCAAGAAACGAACCCAGGACAACGGCGTTGAGGACCACAGCCTCCGCACATGGTGTGAGCTCCACCAACTGAGTTAGCCAGTGTCCCCTTTATTTGATGTATTGATAATTTAGTGCGAGTCGTTTTAATAAAGTAAATGGAAAAATATGTCTAGCTGTTTATTCTTGTCACGTTTTAATCTAAAGCGTCAGTAAACATGTGCGCCAAACAGGGTAGGTGCTGACAAAAATACACATTCGTAGAATCTTCAGGGAGAATTTGCTACATTTGTTTCTAAAAAAATAAATAAATAAATAAATAAAAATCCAGTGATTGAGCCTTATCTTATTCCACAACCATAACTACTTTCTGGCAGTAGAAGTGCCTGTGATCGAGTTGCTCACAACACAACATGAGCAGAATATGTCTGAAGTGGCTAAGAAACACAGCTTTTTAAATTGTTTTCTAAGAAAAATGTCACTAATGTTATTGCTAAAATAATAAATATTTGAATAGTACACAAAAAACGTCCTAAATATGTATACATTACATAGTAGGTACTAAGGTATTGTTTAATTAATAAGAAACTGGGTTAAAGCTTTAGAGTTTCAGACTCTATTGCCATTTTTTTTACTATTGTCAGTCTTGTTTAAAAAGTGTCTACAGTTAAGTCTCTTTAGTTTATTTTTTAAAACATGACTAAATATATAGATTTTATTTTATTTTATTTTTTATCTTCTGGTCTAATATGAGTCTTCTCTGAATGCCCTGAAGGCTCTTATGGAACTGTGAAAGCAAAAAGCAAATCATGAAACTGTTGGCATAAGGGGGAGGGTTCTCTCTGGGGTGCTCTGAAAGACATTTAGGAGAGACATTATCTGTGTGCCATCCACCTACTTTTAAACTTTTTTATGATGCTGTTTATTCCGCTTCCTCGTCCTTCCTACTCCTCCTGCCTTTCTGTCATTCAATGAGTGATAGTAAATGGCTTCCAAGAGGATGCAGCAGAGTGAGGGGGTGAGAAACTACCTCCTTTTGTTATCTTAACACCCCTCGGCACACGAGACGACCATTAAACATCCCGCGGCACATTTGACATGAGCAGACTCCACTGATATGGAGAGACCTGAGAGTGACATGGTTGGTTGAGTGTGCTGCATCCTGAGCCTGGCAGCTTTACGAGTCCAGAGGGACCATAAAGACACAGGGCGTCAGACCCGCTGCTGCTAGATGGGCCGGCGTTAGAAAAGCATGAGGGACAGTGACAGAATGTCTGTCTGGTAAAACTGAGTCTTACATGAGTAAGATGTTCCTGAAAATGTCAACTAAAATGTATTGACTTTTTTTTTTCTAAAGTAGACTAAGACTTTAATTTGTATAAACGATGATGCGGTTCCAAATGTCAGAAACAAGCGCAGTATTTTCCAAGTAAAAGGAAAATGAAGCTGCAGTCTCCACGCAAACATGACCAAATGCCTGCATGAGCAGAGTGAAAAGAAAGACCATTTCCTGGACTTCACATACCTGTGGCTTGTCACTACCCAACGCTCGGGTCAGTGTTTGTTTTAGCAGGCAGGTCTTTAGATGACAGTGGGAAACTCTGGAAGAGCTCTATCAGTGTTTAGACAGACACCAACAAGCCCTCAGGCCTTCAGGATGCTTCTCATCAAACAGAACAGCTGCAAAATATGACAATTAGTAAGTTCATGCTGTTGAACAATCTGATGTTGCAAAGACAAAATATTTTTTTTTTTTGCTGTGGATTTTTTTTCTGTTTTTTTCCAAGCTTTTATTGAAACTGCAGGTGGCATGTTTGGCAGTCACACAAATGCCATGTTTTATAGAGTAATCTGTACTTTAACCAATCTCCTCATGAAAAAAAAAGACTCAATCAAACTTGGAGACAGTAAAATGCCTAGGAGTATTGACACAAGGAAAACATTCACACGGCCCAGCGTTGGCATCTGTTTCTACTGATGGAAAACAGACTTCAGGATTGACAGTGTGCAGTAGTAGCAGCAGATATGCACAACACACACTGAATGCTTTCTTGCATTCGATGCAAATGGTCAAGTTCAGTGCATGTCTCGCAGGACATGTTTATTTATTTATTTATTTTTTTCCTTAATATTTAACTGGATATTTTAATCCAAAACTGTCAGGTTGCATGTCTGTCGATGCGGCTTAATGCAACTCACAGAGAAGTAAGTGGAGAATATTTGAGTCAACGTCGATGTCTCAGTTGACAAAGGTTTCCCTTTGTATGAGTGAGTGTTCCCTTGACATCCTCTGACAGTAAAGTGTGAATCATCAGTTGTTTCATCATCATCACACTCCTCCCTCAGGGATACGAGACGGGGGTTGCGACCGCTGCAGTCTTGTTTTCTAGTAATGCGTGAGCCGAGTAAGACAAGTGTGCAACATTCACATTTTACCGCCTCCTTACCGCCATTCCCCTACTTCTCTGTCACTGTCTTGATCTCGGTTTAGGCTTGCATGGGTTTACATTGTATTCTTTAAGAAGGATGCATGATAAGAAGCGATGCTTACGGATTTGATGTATTGCAACATCAAAAGCGATTTGCATTTTGAACAGGAACCCTTTTGTCTCTACGAACATTTCCTTCAAGAGGCCCTTTACGTAAAACGGAGCTGGCGAGTAAACAGCGTAAACGATATTGAGTATTCGCAGGGGTACTCATAACAAGTGAAAACCTAGTTTCTCTAACTGTTAAAATCTGAAGCTCAAAGGAGGAAGGGGAAGGGCAGTGGTGGTGGGGAGGAGGGGTCTATAAAAAAAACTTGTGGTAAAGGTGGTCACACTGAGGTTCACATATGTGTCTGAGAGTGTGAGTGCTGTATTGTTTATCTGAACTTGGGTGCAACAACAGGCGCAAACCAACATCCGTGGGGGGGCGAGGAAGCAGGGAGAGAGAGACAGACAGAGAGAGACAAACAGAGAGAGACAAAGAGAGATGGAGAGAGACCGAGAGAGGGAGAGAGAGACAGAGAGAGAGAGAGAGAGAGAGAGAGAGAGAGAGTGGGAGGCATGCAGTCAAGTTTCTGTTGCATATAGTGTTTCATTTTTCAACACCTCAAAAGTCACCGGAATGTGAGACTGCTGCAGCATCTGCCACTGCTGTGCAGAAGAAAAACACTAACAGACTCTGAACATCTAAAATGCCCGCTGACATGTTCCGCTGAGCGGGCTTACATAATGAATGTAGGTTTTCAGCAAACTGTCTTGACAATGCATTAACTGGATTTATTGCAACGGTACGTGGTGACCCACGCTCTCTGCTGTTAGGAACAAAACACTAATGCATCCGGTTATGCCGCTGCGTATATTGTGGGAAGGTGTTTTATTCATGCTTATAATGTCTGACATTTCAAAGATAGATAAATAAATAAGGGAATAATAAATAAATGGATGGATAGTAAAAAAAAAAAAAAGGGAATGAATGTGAAACACTGTTTTCTTTCCGTGCAAACATGTGTTTGTACAGTGCAGTAGGAATGGGATTAGGATGGTGGTGTGGTATTTGTTTGCAAAATATTAGCAAGGATGTTTATCTGGTTGCTATGTGAAGTCAAATAAATGCATCTACTTTATGCAAGCAGAAAAGAGAGATTTGTACCTCTTTCTTACCTCCATCTGTACACACTTTGTGTTTCAGTCATTGGAACATATGCTATCATAGGTAAATAACATTCCAGCATCATCTTCCAATGCATTTGACACTGAAGCAGACATATGTTAACAGACTATCCCGACGTTCTTAGACAACTATTTCTATGTTGCAACAGTGACACAATATCATTATTTAATCTCATGCAACACTGTTCAGACACGCTGTCTGCGCTATTGAAGATTGTATCCCTTTGACATGCTGAATTTTTGAACTGATAGTGAGATCATTACAGAACTTCCCCCTTCTTGGTGCAACTGAGCAATATACTCCCTTGATCCCAATGCATATGCAGAACTAAACCCAGGATGAATGAAGATGGATAGACATTCTTTAAAACAAATGAAAGGCCTTGATGTTTTGCATACTGTGATTCATGTTGCCACTTTTATATACTTTTCAGAACACCAACAAGCAGTAAGGCAGCAAACGGTGTGACAGTAGGAAAGGAATGCATGATTAAAGGTTAGGGGGGAAAAAAGAATTAAACATATTTAATACTGGTTCAATGACTGCTAAAATTAACTTAAAATACCATAGGAAAAACAAAAAGGAGTGATTGCTTTTATCAACAAAACAAAAGAGTTGCACGTCTGTTGTTTTCATTTTGATTACAAGGAATTGTCTGTAATTAATTCTTTGTTTCAGCACTTGATCTGTCACATATAGCAGATGAAAGAAATCCCATGGCCACCCAAAAAAGAAAACGTGTTTAAAAAAAGAAAACGCTTAAATGAGTTAACGGATGTCTAATTTCTTGTCTTATAGTTGTGTTCGTTCACTCAGGCTATGCGATTGTAGGATATGAGGTGCATCTTTCGAGCATTACGAATGGTATCTATCACTTCTTCCTGCCACATCCTATTGCCGGCACGCGTATCTTAACACGCCCGCATCGCTGAACTCTCTGGGCCAGTATCTTCGTCAGGCCTCGCAGAGTGAAACACCGTTTCCTGTTTGGTTGTCCAAGCTTTGCCTTCTCTCTTTTAGAGGCTGATATGATGTTCTCACTCAACTTTGACCCTACTTAACTGAAACCATTGTTCTTTTTTTGCTGTGCTCCAGTCACAGGAAGTCATGTTCTGAACCTGCAGCTTCGGAGAAGGCAGCAAAGTAAATTATTCCAGTGTTAAGTGCATTCGCAAAAAAAAAAAAAAAGAAGTGTTCATGTCTGTAGTGCACGTTTTACTCAGCTGAGATTTTGCAGCCCCTTTCGGCTGACAGTTTCAATGTCCTCTGAAGTCAGTCTCAGATACTCACTTCTTCTTTCATTCACTCTTTATTGTAATACATTGTCCCTATCATTCTCCACTACTATTGTTTTATTCTAAACCCTTATTCCTCCACATAGTGGGATTTAAGCCAGCAGAAGGGTGAAACAACAAGCACATAAAAGACAAAACTCAGATATCTATCGGCTTAATTACAAGGCAAGTCATACACAGCTGGTTGAGGCTAAGCCTCATGCTGACTCTGAACACAGAGGAAGTGAGCTCCTGCAAAGCTCGTTCTCCTTAGCTATGATGTCGAATGTCTGTTCTCCTGTTATAGATCCCAAGCTGAACTACCTGACAAACTATCTATTGGGAATCTTTGATGAGGCAGTTCTGTTCAAGAGACGGAAAGGAGCAGGAGGAGGTGTGGCAGGAACCTTCATGAGAGCATCTCAGTGGGAGTGTATAAGGGACAGTTTTAAAAAGATGAAGAGGCTGAAGATATAAAGCAGGCGCACACGCTACTGCAGACCAATGAGTGTCTAAAAAAGTGAGTGCGGCACCGTCACTATCCACCTTAATAGAAACATGCAGCAGCCCATTATGGATAGGTGTTGGAGAATAAATCATCTAAGAGGCCCCTTTTCAAAGCATTACCCTGTCAAACCTAATCAAACCTACCACTGCCTGCTTCCCCCCCCTCCCATTTGGCTCCATGTTCCCTGTCCTCCCTCCCTCAGTGAGCAAAGCCGTTTGCTGCCTCAGGCAAGGGCTGGGAACATAAGAGCAAAGTCAGAGCAGTCACAAATTCAAGTCACCACCACAGTGTCTCCTCTCAGACTGCAGGCTTCACTGTGCAGAAGAAGGTTAATGTTGTGAGCTTAACACTCCAGCTTAACTCACTAATATTCATTTGGTCCCCCCAACTTTGGCCTCAACATTAAATTAGTAACGAAAAACGCTAGAGCCTTTTTGGAGCACCAAAGGGAAAACAAGTTAATAGTCTTTGATGTGACCACTGCTGCAAAGAGCATGGATGAGAACCGCTTTCCTTCTGTCTCCACTCTGTCTGTCACAAAGAGTGGTTTTCACCGCAAGACACATCCCTTATCCTTCTGGGAACCATAAGGCCATCTTCTAAAACAGCATGGCAAAGCAACAAATATGCCAGCTTAGAAAATTTGACTGTTGGGGAAAAAAAATACAAGTTGTGCTTTTAATATTACTTAAGAAGGAACTTCTTCTTGTATTTTTATGTGAAGCAGTTATGTTTGAGGTGGTAAAGTTGTATTTACCTTTTTATCTACATATTTAGATTTAACAATGTAATGGCTTGGCGGTGCATCTGACACATGAGAACTGTTTCACACAGCTCTGTACTTCCTTTCTCACTTAAGGACAAGCCCCATTGATCGGTTGGGATATGGGGCAATAAGCCTTGTGTGTTTTTCCATGACTCCCTTCACCGCTGAAGCAGACTGATGCTCAGGGTTGCTATGACTGAGATTGCTCAAGCCACTGACTGACAGCACTGGATAAGGGATCATGTGTCTGTCCTCAGTGCCAGCGCAGCTAGAAGTGATAAACACTAGCAACCCGATCCAGAGACAAGAGACGCCTCTGCCTCCGACGGAGCTCAAACTTAATGCACTTCTCTTCTTCTTGGCCAAGTCCAGATTTGCCAGGCTCGCTCATTCTGAGTTCAAGACATCCTGACCACATGGAGGTCAGTGGAAGCAAACCTCTGTGTGCCAGTTTTTTTTCAGTCCCTTTCTGATTTACGCTCAAATTGAACACCTGGTATAAATAAAATACTGAAAATATGTCTGCCTCTAGCTTATTATAAATAATAATAATAAAAAAAACACCTCAATATTCATTTTGCACCAACAGGACCTGGGCATTCTTTTGGGTCTGCAATATTTATATGCAAGTTTTTTTTTTTTTTTTTTTTTTACTCTAGTGTAAATAGGCCCCCATAGAGTCTCTGGTTCCTGCCCTTGCAGTAATGGCAATGTAAACATGGGAAAGTAATTTGAATTCTAACAAAGTGGAGATTAGCTGGTGACAGTTTGTGGCATGGGCGATTATTCCTAAAATAATCCTGTTTTGATATGCATCTGCATCCCGGCAGGGATTTTCAATTTGTTTTCCCATTGCTGCATGTAAACAAGCTCTAGTGTCTCCTTATCGTTGCGTCACATGGACAAGGAAAGAGCACATGCCCCCCTCCTCCTCCCCCCCGTCCGTCTTCCATCTCACTACACAACCTGTCTCCTTCAGCTTACATCTGGTAAGAGTCGCTGAGCAGCACCGCTTGTCTGGGTTTCAACAAGTCTCTTTATCGAGCGACGTGGCTGTGGGGGGTAGAGGAGCTTTATGTGTGTACTTGCAAGTCATTTGCAAACATGAAGTCCTCAAAACACACCTCCTAAATGTGTTCTGCTTGAGGGGTTCTGCCCATTCCTTGTCTGAATGGGCAAATTTGCAGCATAGCAAAATGGCCTCCTGTCTGCCAAAGGAGCCATCCTTCTCCGAGGCCTGGAGCAAGTGATAAATGTTTACATCTTAATTGTGAAGTGGAAGTTATAGAGAGAATTGACTGTTTATCAGAATGACTTTGCATTCAAAATCCACTTTAATTTAAAATGTCAATCCTTCAAACTATTTCTGAAATACGTAGATTTATTGCGTCCACTGTATGTGTTAACAAGCAGTATTTCACTTGTTATAATTTGAGTTGGTGAAACCACATAAAGTGTTAAGCAGCAAAAAAAAAATATCTTCTGTTTACCCTATTTCTTGTGCATAAAAATCCAAGGGGCTGTTTATCGCTTGTAGATTGAATGCTCCTGCTGGAAGCTAATCAGTTTGTAGCTTATTGTGTCTTGATGTTTATGGGGATTATTGAAGGATAAATGTGTTAATCTTCCGGTGTTGTGCAGGACTTCTAATTATGATGCTAACTCACCCAAAATAAGGTCGCTAAAGATTTAAACACTTAATGCAACCCAAACTCAGAAAGAAATCCCCCTACTCCTTCCCCCACGTGTAGATTTCACCAAACTTCGAATCTGACACAGGACCTGGATTTAAACCCACCAGAACCTGTCTGGATGTTAGCAGTGACTCATTTGCACAGCGGCAGGTTGTGACTGGATCTGACTGGTGAGGTTAGGCTGTGGTCACTGACGTGGCTGAAGCAGGCTTCCTTACAGAAAGAGATAACAGGCAGAGGTGAGTGTCTAGTCCATGCTGACAGTCTGGATCGATAAGGGATGGATCACTTACAAGCAGCAATCGTTACAACCCCACCCCATGGCTCAGGTGGAGCCATGTGGTGACTTACAGTACCATGAAGAGGTGACGGTCCTGACTGGACCATGCCCTTGTATGGATTGGAGTTTCTTGAATTTTATTTATTTATTACTGCATGCTTTATTCCATTTCTTTGTTAGAGTTGGCATTTACGTCAAGTTACATTGAAGTGTTTGTGTCTCTGACTGACAAAAACTGTGTGATTGATAAACCTTCCCTTTCCACGCCATTAAGGTAGTGTAAAAAGAAAGGATGCGGAGTGGCCTGGCTTTCAGTGCGAGCCACATCTATATCCTCCCCTCATTAATCTGCTCTAATATATTCACTGCAAAGAGCTGCTTTCCTGGGGAAGAGCAAGCAGGCCTTAAATTACAATACAGAGGAGTGGAATCATTACTACCTTTAATGTTCCCAATCTAATTGAGGCATTAATTTAAGCAGAGTCTCCAGTGAGGATTATTCATAACTGCTTTTTAATTTAGAAGGGTGATCAGAAGAAATATTCCCAGATCATAGACAAAGTTTTCTTGTCAAGTTTTTTTTTTTTTTTTTTTCACCTGTTTGCTGCGATTTAAGGCAGGGTGAGTCACACCGACACCACAATGAATCTCCTCCTGTGTCATAAAATGCAAAGAAATGTGCGCTTTTTTCCTAAAGGTAGCGTGTATGGCTTACAGCCAAATGAAACACCGCTGCAGGCTGACAGTGCCCCTGTGAAATCTGTTTATTTAATCATGACTGGGTGCCACTAGTCTCTTGATAGTACGTGTGTTTAATGTGTCAAGACGGAGCAGTTAGTAGAACGGCAAATTTTGTGCTTTACCATAAGAAAATCAGGAAAAAAATCATAATAAGGGCAAAATAAGTAACCTTTGCCGTTAAAACGCTGTGGATCAGCAGGGAGAATTATCAGTAATTATCTATATTGAACCGCAGCAGACACATTTAGCCAAAGGGGAAATATCAGAAGCCCATGAGATAAAATCTTTTTTTATTATTGGACTCCCTACAGCACGCAAATAAACAAGAGCACTTCAGGGACAAGCACACACACTTATGTGCACGAGTTAAAACAAGCCCGTACTATACACGCGTGTTCACGGACACAGATCGTGCCCCGAGGCACTGAGTCACACCAGTATGTTGCAGTCCCCCCTGTGGCACCAGAACCAGGCATGGCATGCCATCTGGAGCTGGGAGGAGGGTTTGTTAGAGGGTTGTTGAAGCCGAGTTGTACATGCCTCGACCGTACGGCTGGCCATCTGGCTTGGCATGCTGTGTATCAGTAACTTTGAGCAGTCCTAGAATAGAGGAGCAGGGGAGATGGATGGAAGGAGACAGAGGGGTGGATGGCTGTAGGGTTAAAGGCAGCCAGAACACAGTGACACCAATCGGGTGAATGTACACTATCCCATATCCTGCTGTCTTTTGGTCACTTTGTTTCTCTGTTCCTAAGCTTTTGTTCACTCAGGAGCAACACTTGTCAGTTTTTCCAAACATGATATGCATGTATTTACAGGTTTTTACAAATAGATTTTCCTTGATAGAAATGTGCTGGTATGATCAGAACACATGTTTCGTGTTCTTGCTTTTGGTAATTTTTCAAATTGTGTGCTGCTCTAATATGCACTAGTCAGAGCTATAGTCACAGTCTGAAAAATCATGAAAAACGCACAAACCTTTAGAAGATCAGGTCCTCAGTCAGCATGACTGAATAGTTTTAAACTATCAAGAATAAAAAGACAGAGTGTAATACGGTTCATTTCCTGACAAGCATTTTCCCCAGGAAAAAAAAAAAAAAGGCTAGACATTAACATGTGAAGTTTTAGTCTTGCTTCGAACTTTTGATTAAACAAAAAGTATTTACACTGGTGCCCAATTACTGACCAGTCAAAAGGGCAGGGGGTTTCTGAGAAACGGATGAGATCTGATATTGCTTTAACTTCAAAGCCAAGCCAGAGTATAGAGTTCCTAAACACATCATGAATTTTGCAAGATTGTAAAGTCACTCTTTCTGATCTGAAAGAGAAACTTTTGAAGAACCCTACCCCGCCTCTTTCAAGCCTGCAACTTACAGTAGCCAAGCGGATGGGCAGTCCATTAACTATTTAAATGCACAGTGAGATACGAGAAGAAGTGGCCAGCATTCTAATGAAAAACAGAAAGCGAATTGGCTCCTGACGGGACCACTCTGTTTCTGATTAACATTACTACGGCCAGAGTTACATTTATGGGTCTGGTTGTGATTAAAGTTACATTATCATTTTCTTTTCGTCTTTCTGTGTCTGCATAAGCACTCTCTTACCTCCTTAGTCATAAGTGTTTCTTTAGCATTAAGGGTCTGCACAGCAGCTCCATATTTATATCTGCAAGTCAAGACAGTGACAGAGTGCTACTAAATCAAAACAGGGCCTGAGTAAACGCCAAAGTGTCATCTATCTTTACTGTTTTCCCAGAGGGGTTTGTCACCTACACAACACTCACGGTTCTATCTTTTGCTCAACAGTAATAAAGAACGGCCCATATTAAAGCTGGGTGAGGCCCTGTTAAGGATTTTAGTTCAAGGCTATGCAGGCATTCAAGGAGACGCTGTCAGACTGCAATGAGATATGGGGATAGAATATATCACACCAACTGCAGCTACGTATAATTAAGCACAGGACGCTACAGCATATGGTCTAGACTTCCTGATGTAAATAAATGTAAGATTAATATCAATCCAGCCCCCAAGCAAAAACAACAAAGCACTACTCAAATACATTGTGATGGACATTTTAAATAAAAGCAAGACAGAAATTCTTTGGGTTTACATGCACTGTTTATCCCATGTTGGGTGACAATGGTAACTTCAGGCCCACAGCTTCAATTAGTCCAATGTCTAGGTGGAAAAAAAAACTTTGAATGTGAAAAAAAATTTAAAAAAAATTGTTTGAACAGTTTAACATTATTTATTCAAAAAACATGTAAGGGAACTAACAGACAGTTTTATCAGTGTGTATTTGTTGCTCTGATTACTGTTCAACACAACTCACACAACTCATTTGTTTGAATAGGCTTTTTTCGTCAAGTGCGAATTGTGTAACCAAGGTGATGAGAATCGAATAAAATCTGTATACCTGTATCAAATTTTATAGTCTCTGTTTTCATGGATCTTTGATGTTTTCTTAATGTAAAACATTTCAATATATATGCAGAACAGGGTTATTGTCAATGCTCAACGCAGAGGTGTTCAACCTGTGATCCAGCAGCCATTGCACAAAACCACTGGAATGATTTTATGCATCCTCCCCACACTAATTCAGGAATGATAAAAATTTGGTCCAGGTCGTTAAAACAAATGCACCCTTTTTTAACCATTTCAATGACAAATAAAAATCTAAAATGCAGCCTTTTAGTCACCTTTTTCTTGCTTTTACATTAACTCTATAGTCAATTGGATCAAAAACTAAATTTATATATATTTTTTTTTTCCCAACAAGAATTCCCCGCATTCTGGTTTACTTGGTGTGAAGACAGAAGAGACGTTTGCTTTATTTTTATAAAACAAACAGGCCTTTCATTTTTTCAGATCTATCATTTTTCTTCAAGAATCCGTCTACTTTTTTCAGTTTTTTTTAATAAAATGTGACACAAAAATGTAAATTGCGGCCACTCAAGTATTTTATTTTATTTTATGTTATTTTATTTTATTTTATTTTATTTTGAACCATGTCTGAGAACATTTGGTCTAACCAGTGCAAGCGGGATGACAAAAAGTAGAAAAAGTTAAATGAATCAATAAACATCAGAAGAATATACAAAAAGAAGGATGGATTAAAAACATGTAATACTGAGACAGTCATCCACTTGAGCTTCCTCATACAGTGTGTCTGTCACATGCCTGGGAGAACTTGGAGAGATTACAAAAAATAAAAAC
This sequence comes from Poecilia formosa, assembly GCF_000485575.1. Lineage (NCBI taxonomy): Eukaryota > Metazoa > Chordata > Actinopteri > Cyprinodontiformes > Poeciliidae > Poecilia > Poecilia formosa. The sequence continues at coordinate 2,152,085 of NW_006799972.1, forward strand.
AAAAGACATGCCTGCATCTTTTGCTCTCCTCTCACTTACAGGCATTTCCCCAACAGAGTCCCTACCGTTTGCTTCTCTTATTTTCATTTAACCTGTGAATCCTTGCCATATCTGTCCGTGATCATGATATAAATTGTCTTTCACTCTCTTCCTCGTTTCTGAGGCAGCAGCTGAATCTTGCATAGCAGCACAACAGGAAGCCATTTAAGACTGCTGCCACTGTTTCACCCAGTTTCCCTTAAAAAAAAAAGAGGTTTATCGCTTCTGTTAAGCACTCTGCCAGACACAGGCAAAAAATATTACATTTTGGCTATTATATGGACTTTCTATTTGGATACTCTAATATTTAACACACGGAACTTATAATAAATAGAAAAAACAAAAAGCAAACTTTGGTGTCGATGTTATTTTGAGTGATGACAGCAGGGCCATGCACTGTGGCAGGGACACTGCAGTTTCCTCTTCTTATCTCAAAGCCCTTACTCAAGCTT
>NW_006799972.1:2153585-2156271 GCF_000485575.1 Poecilia formosa
CATGTTTATGACAGTGTCATGACAGTCTTATTCAACCCCCTTCAAATAAAGTGTTACCGATTCTGGTATTGTGAAGAGATGGGCCCAGACTTTTCCTTTGAATTTGTCTTGTTTACCTCTCACTTTAAGTCCCAAAATAACCCCAGTAATTTAAAGGCTGGAAATTATGCTGCGGAAGCCCTCCATTTACACTTGCTGGTTGAGTAGGTTTGATATTTAATCTGTCCCACTATTGACTTGTGGAGTTTGTGCAGTCTTTTTAAGCATGTGCAGTGTTTTTAAGGTATTTTTTTGAGATTTGACAATTTTGTTTATGATCCATAACACACTACTATCAACATGTAAAAAAAAAAGTGAGTTTTATATATTCCAGATCTAACAATGCACTTATCCTATCTTGTGAATGTCATGAGGCTGAAATTATTGATAGTGTTTGTCTTGACAATGATTAAATCTAGAATGTTTGTGTCGTATGAAATGATTAATAGGTTACCCATTGTTTACTTTTACGATCATGCAGAAATACAAAAGGCTAGCTTTCAAACACCATACATAGACTCTTAAAGTTCAGTTGTAAATTATTCTCTTTTTCTGAGTAATGTGGTGCTAAGAATTTAAATCCCTTACATGATCTTTGTTAGCATAGACTGCTTTTAGATAATCAACAAACATAACTTGCAGTTAATTGCCATGTCACAATGTCATGGAGACCACAGACTCCCCATTGAGGTTTGTGTGTAGAGTAGGGGTGGGATTTGTAAGAGGATTACAGAGACCAGATATCTGCCTGTTTAGTTTTGGCTTTAGCCCAAACAAGTTCAGGTCAGACTGACCGCTGCAAGAGTTCTCCCAATCACAAAAGGGCGGGGATGGGTACAGATTGGGTGAAACAAAAATCTGCATAACGTTTAATTCTTAGTCGCAGTGTTCCCAGCTGTTGATAGTTAAAATAATGAAAATCATAACTTAAACATGGAGTACATAGATACACATTGATGGCATGTGAAACATATATTCATTCACACCTCACTTGAAATGTGATATTACCTGGTTATAAGTTGTTTTCTTAAGAAGGTCAGGGTCATCCTTATGCACTCTGAGAAACATAGACCGGTAGGTGACATCTTGGAGGAGCAAAGATTTTTGAGAGCCTTGTAAAGTTCAACAGGAAACCAGAAATGTAACCAGTAACAATATTTCTTGAACAAAACATAACAAAAAAAATGAATAAATAAATAAATTATCGTTGGTGCTTTGAGAGAGAGAATGTATTGTGAAGCATACGTCTGCAGAGAATATTGGTGAATCTACATTATGAAACCCAAGGAGCACATCAACAATCACAGGGACACAGTTGTGGAGGAGTTTAAAGCTGGACTAGATTATAAAACCTAGCTTTGAACACCTCACTGTTCAACCCTCTGTCTGAAAATTGAAAGAGCGGAGGCTTAATATATTAGTCCTGCACTCTGTGAATCAGGTTTTTTATGCAAGAATAGCAAAATTGTTGAATTATGGAAAGAAAACCAGAGGATGCCCCCCCTGGAGACTTTCAAAGATATGTTATATCCAATCTGACTGAGTTGTGCAAAGAATCATTGTTCCTTAATAGGCAAAACTCATAGAGACATACAGTATCCCATGTTTTCTTGGTGTGCAGGTCTATTCAGCCACCTGCACGCCAATTGTGAAAGATTTTTTTTTTTTTAAGTACCTGTAATTTTCTTTTCTCTTCAGCAGACACGCACTACCTTGCAAATTGGAGTTTGCGGATTTTTAGTGTTATAAAAACCCCAAAAGGATATTGGTTAACTGCCTATATGCAAAGAGGTTCAGAAAATATGATTTGCTTTGGAAGGCATAGTATTATCACAAGCTGTTCAGACTTAAACCTATTCATGTGATAAGAGAGGTGGCTGAGGATACAGCTGTACTGGACACAGTGAATGATTAGAGGCTGGTGTGACTCCTGAGGCTTGTACCTGCCACTGAGGGCACATATCTGTCGCCTTTGTTACCCTGTCACCATTTTTTTGGTGAATGATGCCCCCTCAGGCATCTGTGGACTACCATTACCTCTGTCCGCATTGTGGGAATCTCCTGCCTATTGCTCAGGTATGTCATTCACATCAGATTGATGTGCGGAGGTCTAACAGTGACCTGGATGACTTTAACTCCTAGCACATGGACTGATTTACTCACTTCATGCGGGACAGGGGAGTCTCTAGAGACGTAGCAAAAGACAGAGACTGATATGACTGCTGTAAAAGCATGACATTGTCTAACATAAAAAAAACTTCCATCCGTCCATTCGTCATCACATCTCAGGGTTTTCAGAATATTAAGACTTTGAGGGAAACATGGATGTCATTCTCACAAACAAAAGTCCATTTTCGATTCTTAAATGTTCCCAGGCCAAAATACATACATTGTATCTCTGCTAAGTTCTGTGTCTGCCTTAAGGTCCCTTTTGAATGAGATACGACTTGAAGACCTTTAAAACAGAAGGCCAAAGGAGGTTTTCTGATCAGATGCCGATTGTTTCAGTGCAGAGGAGCAACAGCTCTTTCCATGTGACAGAGCTCCTCATTCTATCTTTAAAGGTGAGCTCCGCCACCCTACCTACAGAGGGAGCTCATTTTGTCTCTTTTGTCTGGGATCTTGCTCTTTGGGTCACAATTAATAT
>NW_006799972.1:2156836-2248178 GCF_000485575.1 Poecilia formosa
TTTTAACAAATTTATAACGGAAGTGATTTCTTGGTTTGTGTCAAGTTGTCATAACAAAGTCATTTTTAATAATGTCAACTTTGTATTAAAAGTGTCATAATTTACCGAATGACGCTTTATGACAACAGTCATAAATATTCATGAAGGCTTATTCATGTTCATGACATGTTTTTATGACAGTGTCATGTCAGTCTTATTCAACCCCCTTCAAATAAAGTGTTACCATATGTTTATTTTATTTTATTTTTTTTTTTTGCTCAGTTCTTTCTGTACCATAGACCAATGCACAGCCAGCTGCAGGTGAGGCTCCAATATGTCTTGCCCTCTCCACCTCCATCTTACCACTACTTGTGAACAATATACCAAGACGCTTACAAGTGTAACTTGGAAGGAGCAGTCCACCTTTTTCCAATTGAGAACCGTAGCCTCAACAACTGTCGTCTCGGTCACTTCATGGCTCCCTGTGAACTACTTCAGCACACTCTGGATGGTCATTTTGTAGAGATGCCAAGAGAACCACTTTGTTTGCACAAAGCAAAGATGAGACCCAGAGGCTTCCACAAAAAAAACCAAAAAAAAAAACAAAAAAAAAAAAACACCTTGTCTCCGTAACTATAAGTTGAGATCCTGTGCATGACTCCATGACTACTATAATAATGAATAGGTAGGGTTAGGTAGGGTAATGGTATTTACATAGCACATTTTCAGTAGCAAGGCAATTCAACTTGCTTTACATGAATTAGAAGGAAATACAACAAAACCAAAGGAAAGAGGAGAAGAAAAAAAACATAGCCTGTTTATTCTTAACCCCATGTTTAAGAATAAGTAGTCTGTGATTTATAAGCTAGTGGGGGTTTCTCTGGACTCTTGTTATGATAATGTTGCTCTAAGGTAATGAGTAATAGCGACAAGGGACAGTCCCAACAGAGCCCAAATTATACCAGAGAGGAAACTCTTGCTTAAGTTATACCCTTACAAATATTTACAAGTAGCACCTCAATGACCATAAACCTTTTTCCAGATCCACCAAATACATGTAAGCAGGACAGTGGAACGTTAATTCAATTAAAATTTCAAACTACTTTCATTGATTCCAAATGGAAATTAAATGTCGTTTTAACTCATATTAATGCAAGGCCTTCAGTTCTGCATGAGCGTAGATCTGGTGCAATGTTTTACACGCTGAAAGCATATCAATTCATATGTTCAGATATAGCAATGAGGAGCTGTAACGCAAACCTATTTTCAATGTGGCTTTTTGGTAGGTAATGAGATGTCACATCTCTTTGACGGGGGCTCCACGGTATTGCTCAGAGATTACGTGTCACATTTGTGATATATAAAAAAAAAGCAGAAGCACACTCATCACAAGCACAAGAATGTGTTTTCATCTAAGATATGTAAATCTGCTCCCTCTAGTCAGGGAATTCTTGCATTCCCTCTGTCTGAACACAACCAGTTGTCAGTTTTTGGGGTTAAATTAAAGTCTTGTTTTTTTTTATTTCCAGTGGAGAAGCTCTACATGCCCCTTCGGTGAGAGCTAGGGCTCTGTAATCAGTGTCCTGTCTCTGCTTCTACATTTCCCTGTCTTATGTTTTAAAGGCAGCTAGAGCTGACAGCCTCTTACTGGAAGAATGGGCTTAGAACCTCGGGGCTCCTCTCGGTACCAGAGGCTAATTGCTACTTCATAACCGAGAGCTGCCTTGAAAAAAAAAACAAAAAAGAAAAAAAAAAAACAAAAAAACATTTACTACTTGTTGTAAAGAGAGGGTTGGCCCTTAACAATTTAGGTCAACAGCATTGTTTTACAGCACTGGCCTTTATGGGAGCTGGTTCCAGAGATGGACAAATAGGATAACATAACCTGTCAGGAGTATCAGCAGTAGCCAAAAATGGGGATGTACTTTAAACACCATTGCTCGGTGGTGAGCAAGAAGCTCATAAAAAAAGGACGTTTGACCCGGTGTGTTTTTGTCGCAGCTATGTTTGACCGAACAGAAACAGAACCAGACCAATCAGGGCTACGGGCGGATTGCTCTGCATCTGATATACTTTCTTTTGCCTGTTGTCTTCACATACCGTCTCATTACGGGCGTCTTTGAATCAAGCACAATTATACGTCATTTGTCAACAATCTGAATGTATGGTTTGATGACTGTGCCCTGTGATGCTGTAATTTCTGAACCAGTATAATAACCAAATCCAACAGGGTGTTATTTGTGACAGCGCTGAATGTTTCTCTGCCTGAGGAGGTAGGCTCTCCCTCTACACATGCTCACATCTTTAACGACTTCTTAAATGTCACAGAATGTCAAGTCAAGGGATAAAAGTATAAGACCTCCTCGTCTTGCCTGCCAGTGATCCTGAGTAGATTTTTTTTCTTTTCTTTTTTTTTACTATGTTACGTTGCTGCTGGGCAGGACATATCCACTCAGGTGTGGCCCAAACTTATCCCGACAGGTTGGTGACATGATTTAATATCTTTTATGCTAAAGAGCCAAGGGGAGGAGGTGGGGGGGAAGCTTCTTTCCTATGACAAAGCATTGAGAGAGCACATGATGCTTTGCAAATGCTAGTCAAGAGAAAATACCCTACCACTCAAGTTTTAATTTTCTCTAAAAATCTAACTTTACATTTAAAGGCATATTTGTAGGTGTCCAAGAAAATTCATAACCAGAAGTACATGTCTCCTTCCTTAGGTATAAGTCATTGTAATCTGACTGCTATTTTTTTCCTTAGGTGCAGAGGTTGAACTACTGCTGTGGTGAAATGAGCTTTAACCGCTCAATTTTCCATTCAGCTTTCCAAGCAAGCGCTTCTCCATTAGTGTTAGCCTAACCAGCTACGCTTTGGCTTCTTTAGCTGTGATCTCGCTCAAGCCTGCTGGGCGTTATGCGTATGTGTGAATGTCTGTTATTCCGCGAGAGCTCAGCGCTGTGAGCCCTACAGCCATGAGAGATCTGAGCGTAAGGCCACGACGGGGCTCTGTTAAGCTCAGCAGTGTGAGCCTGTATCACTTATGCTGCCACAGCGATACCGACACAGCGTGCGGTCCTCAAAGACAAAGACTTATGACCATCCAGCTACTCGGCTCCTCTGGCCATAGTCAGCAGGATAACCTTCAGAGAAAGGAGACTAAAGTACTGGGGGAGAGATTCGAGCAGACATTTTTTAAGCATTTTAAGCTTTTAATGCCACATCTTTACAACTAATCTAAACCAATTTAAAGTTAATCCTCAGATGTAATATTTTGATTGAATTAAATTAAAGTCTCAAATCAAAAGTGAAGAATAATAGATCGTGGCCTTGACTTAATTCTTTTCCCCTGCTGTTTGTCTTGCTAACTAAATTAAATGTTCTGAAAAGCGAAGGCCGACTCAAAGAACAAACGCCCTCAGATGGACTCCCTCTCGTTCCGTGTTATGGATCAGTTCTTACTCTGCAGAATGAATCCATGTAGTTCTACTTTAGGCCTTCCCAATACTTTTGTACATCTACATTCAAACGCTCTCAAAAGGACTTGCTGGAGACGTTGAGGACTCCACAGGGTGTGAGAGAACTTGGAAGAAAAACTGTCATGCATAATTTGCATGGTATTTTCCCTCCGTAGACTCCCGATTCGAGAAATGACTGCCATATCAACCATACAGCTGTGGTCTGTAGAAGATGTGTAGGTGTGCGCGTGGGTGTGTATGTCGTGGTAATGAATGAAGGTAAATGGCAGGGTATGAAGCACTTCCTATCGTAATTTCACACTTGTCAGCTCTCGTGAAGAAATTTCACCTTTACACAAGGATAGCAGAACAGACCGGGCCTCAGAAAACACAGAGGATACGTCTTGGTGTTGTGAGAGGAATTCTCTTTGCAAAGAATTTCCCTTGCAAATGTATTCCTTCTCTGCGTTCCTCTACAAAATATGTCGAATTTTGCCCCAAAATATGCAGCCTACACAATCCGTCCGATGCACCAATTCATAAAAGAACAGTGTTTAAATAAATGGTGTACATGGATCAATTAAAAAGATTGCTTTAGTATGAGATGAGTGAATAAATTTGTACATTTGCATTTATTTACATTATTTGCATTGTGTTTGCTGAAACACACCTGGCACAATGAATTGTCTGGTACGTAATTAATACTTAAAAGGGCCATTGTTGAAACACTTATAGACCATACATGACTAAAAACGTGAAACACACATGACCCACACACGTCAGGTCCTTTCTAGTTCAATGTGTCCATGTAAACTTTTTTGTTTAGGCTTCATTTGCAGCTCTGAAAAGAAGCAGAACAATTACGCCTGAAACTCGATCGATACACTGCGCTTATGATAAAGAAGTCCTGTTAGTTCAGTGTCTGTTTTTCTTCATCCTTTTTTGTCTTCTTACTTTTTTCTATATTAATCCTGAGCAACACGTTAAAAAAAATGTAAGTAAAATATGCAATTTAACATATTTACACATTTTTATTTTCGTGTCAACTTTATTTACTTGTTAGTTGAATTGTCAGTTGCATGAGTGTTACTTATCTGTAAAAAGAGAAGAGACAAGGGATGTGTGAACAGACAGAGGATGTGAAAGCTTCCTTAAACTGACTAAAGTGGTCCTGTTTTCTGATCAAGCACAGAGAGAGGAGAACATTTAGCACTGCTGGAGACACTTTAAACAGTCACAGAGGAATTAGCCTCTTACTGGGAATTTAATGGCTTCTGTACTGGGTCATGTACCCAACGAAGTCACACTAAAATAGAGCAGCCAATAAAGAGCAACTGACAAATGCACCTCAGATATCCTCCAGCCACACTCACTTTTTTGCAAATCCAGGTGTACAGAGATGTTCTGTACAGGGCGTAAACCAATAAGCACGACGCTCTGCGCAGTCGTCTCAGCCCGGCACAAAGACGTAAACTCACACAACCCGAGATACCAGATGCACCGCTGCGTCTCTCAGGAGAAGCGGTGGATAATGAATGGGCCCCTCACAAATTCCAGAAAAGTGTTGCATGTGACTACAAGGAAAATATGTTTCCACCAAGGAAAAGCGGTGACCTTATTCCTTCGCCGTACTTATGCAAAGTTTGTGTGCATCTCCAGGTTTGGCTCAGCAAGGATGAGCTTAAATTTAGACCCCATGATGTCAACACAAACACAGAATAGAAAGTTCTTTTCTAATTAGATATCCCCATCCTATTTCCCCCGCTTTTTTTTTTTTTTTTCCTAAAGTTCATTTCAATTAGTCCCACCTCGGCCCCACTTTCAGGTCTCAGCGATTTGTCAGTGCCTCAACTTCTGCGCGGTACATTGTGGTCACAATGCAGCGTAGTGTGAATGCATGTGTGTGTGTTTTGTTTGTTTTTGTTTTTGCAAGCATGCTACTGTTTATTTATGTGTGTGACCTTGACAAAAAGTGACTCCTGTGCCCTTGACATTTACTTGTTGTTGTTATGATGAATTGCACAGGTTATTTACTAGTTCACAAGAGAGATTGCTGTTTCAGGCCCCAAAACTCATGCAGGATGCAGAGACATTCTTAAAAATAACCACGATGGAACATTTGCCATAAAATGTTATGAAAAAAGTTTATAAGGTAAAAAAATAAAAAAAAATAAAAAAAGTATTCCACTTATACAAATCCTTTTGACTCAAAACACTTTACAAAACCTATTTGCATGAAAACTAAAATCAAATTAAGTGAGATCATTTTTATTTGAACAGTGTGTTATTTTTCATTATGTCTGTAACTTAGGATTGTTAAGCTGAGTTCTACCTGTAACAGATGATTTTAAATCTAGACATGCAAAAATCTCAAAGATGTAACAAAATGTCATCTAGAAGGTGTGCTGTACTCACCTGGCTGATATCTGTGCCAGCGATAGGTGACCCATGTGTCCAGAGTTGGATGCTGAAAGCATTTCGTCTCTCTCCTTTTTCTTGACACCCTCACGTAAGCTGATCAATCAGCTGTAATGAAACCCTTCAGGTCACCTTTGGAATTTATTATTTTTGTGTATGTAAACTGAAACCTTCCCTTGATGGTATAAAAGCTAAATTTAGGCTACCTTTATGCTAACACATCTTTATACCTCCTCTCCTTGAAAAAAAAAGAAGATATATAAATTATGCTGAGATGCTGGGAACATATACATCCGCACCTGCTCGCTGCTGAAATTTAACAGTATTTTCTACTCGGTTGTGAGGTTGCAGGATTTAATATATGTATCACAGAATCTAAAACATTTCGTTGCTCAAAACAGTGTGGTGTGTTTTCATCCTTGTTTCTGTCACTTGCTGAGGTTTGAGGTGCTTAGCGTCACTTGTTTGCACACAATCTGGCTGTGATTATTGCCCGCTTCAGGCTTCACACACACCGATGCACCTTCTCACAAAAACTGCTTCATTTGCATTTGTCAAGATGGTTGAAAGTGTTTATCTAGACATGTTAAGATGAGTAATCATAAGTACAACTTGTGTTGCAGATGATATAATTATCAGGTGGATGCAAGGGGTAAATTGACTCTGAAAGTCCGACAAAGACGCAAAAATCCTCATGAATTTATTTTGATGTGCTTTAGGGAGTTTCAGGCACTCAGTTTTCCACAGCAGTTTTTTTTTTTCTTTAGTTTTGATATCAAATCTTTTAATTTAACTTCAGGCCACGCTATGCTTCATTTTCTGCAGACGGCAAACAAAAAACCTTATTCAAGTGAAAAAACATTAGCTACTTGTTAGTTTATTTTTTATTTATTTATGTTTTGTCGTTGTCATTTTTTTTTTCTTGCTGAACACAGCTGCTTGGACCCTACCATGCAGAAAGGTCCAATATGGCTCAGCCTGTTAATCGGAGTCCAGGGGCCAGAGACAAAAAAACAAGGGAGAACCACCAGGCGAAATTTAGCGCACGATGGCTCCCAACGGACATCATTTGGGGACCGGAGATCTTTTTTTTTTTTTTCCCCTCACTCTCTCATTTCTTTTTCCTGCATGGTGAGCAACTTGGAAAGCACAGCCCCAACATTGCTGCTGACACAACCACTCAGGGACGGCTGTAACAGCTCTCTTAGCGTGGCACCTGTTATTGAGCTATCAGAGAAGGAGTGAATGAGGAAAAAGAGAATCGAGGAGGAAAGGAGAACAAGGGAGGGAGAAAGAAGACAGAATGTGGAAAGAAAGAGAAGATTGAATCACTATTGTAAGGTCAGAATTAGTAATTCACAGCATTCCCTTCTTTCCTCGCAAAGATTATATATTGTATGCACTTAACTTTGACTTTTTAACTAATTTGTTCCTCATTTCCTTGTGTTTGGTTGCCCTGATTCCTTCAGAATGTCTCCTTTCTTTTTCGATAAATGTAGAGTTATTTTACAAACCAGTTTCTATGCGGCCCATTTTCATTTGTCTTCATCCTCTCAATACAATTGGCTTTTGATTCCAAGTGATTCATAATACTTTCAACAAACTGGTAATGATCTTAAACTGTCGCCTCATCTCCAGGTCTTACAAAGATAAATGACCCGAGTACAGTAAAAGGGGAAATGTTAATAAAAAAACGACCATGTTTTTTTCTATTCTCCGTGAATTTTATTTGACTTGATTCCCAGACATGAGGGCAGGAATATGAAAGATGTTTTTTCTTACAGACTACCCGTAACTGAGCTAGTTGTGGAAACAAATACCCCAAATTCAAGAAAACAAAGGAGAAAAGGAAAAACAGTGCAGCCTTTTTTTTTCCTCCCTCTCTCAGCTAATCATCGGAGGTACACAGCAAGCTGCTGTCCATTCAAGCAAGGCAACTGAATTCCTCTGCAGAGCAATCAAAATGGATTAAACCCACCACGCTCCAGCTGCCTCCACGCAAATCAGATATGCCCGTGATGATGATAATCAATTCATAATAAAATAACACAACATAAATCTGATAGTGTTGTTCCAACAATTTTAATAACATAGATTTAAATATTGCCATGTGCACTGGAGTGATTTACCAGTGAAAAAGTGCCATCAAGCTTATATACAACCTGTTTCTGGTGGCCCGCCAATAATACCATTAACTGCATTGTTCAGACTCATTATGCGATGAGAAACACAATAATAATCACAGGACTACAAACACACAGCTTCTCCTATTGAACTAATCAGTTCCTTCTCCCCCCTCCCCGCCCCCTCCACACACACACCCCCTTATTAAGCTCTCTTCCTTACCGTCTCCGGCCAGCTCAATTTCATCATAAATCCTGCGAGAGGCTGCTGTGTAAATCCCCAGAGCTGAATTAGTATTGTAATTTCTGGTATCCTCGCATGCTTCACTAACACAGACCTTGAAGTTATTAATCTGAGGGTGACAGGTGTCACAGAAACAATATGCTGAATAGTTCGACACTGGGTTAACCCCACTCTGTGCCAAAGCGTTCAGTGCTTTTCGAATTACAAAGTATGGATTAAAGCCAAGTTTCAGTAAAAAGAAAACTAAAAACTAAAAATTGTATTTTTATTACATACGTTTACAGCAAAGTTCCAGGACAGTAGGGAGAACTGTGTAAAATGAGAATATATGCACCATTTATTTACTTGACAATTTATACATTTCAGACCGGTATGTTTCAAACAAGTTTTGTTTCTATATTGAATACACAAAGAAGGGGAGATAAATATCCCACAATGAAACTGAGAATTGTTTCTTTTTCTCTTTTATTTTCAATGTGACACTGTTATGGTTCAAAAAAAAAAGTGAAACTGGGTCAAGAAAGACAAAGAGACAAAGTGGATATTTGTAGTTTGTTCTGATTTTATGCTGTCAGCACAACATATTTGTCTTTATGGGATCTTAGAATACTTTGGAACGTACGACGCACTTTCTGGAAAAGGACTAAAGTCTGTGGAGCCAGATATAGAAGGTGAGATATTTTTATATGAAACATTCACTCAGGCAACAACGAGATTGCCGCGCTGAGTGCATCGGCCATTGCTCTTTTGAAAATAATTATATAGGAAGGCAATGCTGATGTCGATGCTGCTCTACACATCCTGTTGTCCCTGTTGGCTGGTTATATTTTTTGTGAAGTCACAGCTCTGCAGGATAACACTGTCTCCACTTTAGATTTATGAATGGACTGACGGAGCTCAGAGGCAGCAAGTGTCCACAGGTTTATAACTAAAATTATTATTATTTTTTTTTTTTGTGAGATGTTTTAATCTGATGTGAACGGTGATTTAAGTCTTGGTTATTTGAACTGAATATTGGAAAACTGTGATTTTTATTTATTTTTTTTTAAGCCAAATGGATGTAAAAGCGTTATTCTAAAAGTTACACACTAACATTTTACTATTTACATTTTACTAACATGTTACTTTGTTTCAAACTAACATTTTGTAAGAATAGCTTCATTTGAAAGTTTAAAAGCATTACGTACAGACCCTAAATAATTGAAATGTTATAATTTAATTATATGTACCCCAGGTGTTAATTTTACTCAAATGTACACTAGAATTTAGTAAAGAATAACTCTTTTTCAATATTTCCAGTTTTTAATTAGGGTTCTTAAGTACCATGCTATGTAATATGTGATTATTTCCTGTTTTGAGTAGGCAAACTTTCAAAACACACTTATGGCCCCACTGACAAACATGACAGAAGAAACTGTTCGTTTGTCTTCATTTAAGCTCTAGCTCCTTTACTAATACAGCCTTTAAAGTGATCAAAAAGGGACGCTGATATTTGATGTTGTTTGTGAAGAGATGGTGGGAGGCAAAGGAGGTGTCATCTCGTGATATACAGCTCGAGTTCTCTGCCACACAACACAGTGTCTGTTGGGAAATAATCTGACATCTTGCATTTGACATATCCAAGTGAGGCATAGGGAAGAATGGAGAAAAAGGGGAGGAGGTAGAAGACAGAGCGATGGGACACAGAGGGGAGTTGAGGGAGTGGAAAGAAAGAGCTAGAGAGAACACAATCAATTCACCAACCCAATCTCCATCATGTCATTGCCTGTCAGCATAGATTTAAGAATAAAGCTTTTGAGAGACCTTCCAGAGCTGTAGTCTGATCACTGTCCTGCCAGCGTTTTGGCCCAGATGTCGCTGACACCATTCCTAAAAAACACAACTGACACTTTTGTGACTGAATCACTGAGGATTACTCAGACCCAATGCCAGGAAAGCTCAACAAGATCACAACTGGGAACCTAACCCAATTCTGATTGGAATCTTATGTTGTACAATTATTGTTGTGTACAGTGGTGGCAAATGGATTTTTATTCCATACAATAATATGACTCTAAAACTTGAGTATTTCACTTATGTTACTTTTTGACAAGCAAGATGACAGGCATTGGACCAAGGAACATAGCCGACGATGCTCTAAGAAGATTTCACCAGCTAAAAATCCCAAATTACACTTTTCTTGTTTCTAGCAGTGTTTACCTCTTTTGCACACTACAGATTGCACATAAAATGTTAACCCTTTCCCCTATGCTATCAGTGCAGAATGAAAACTGGAAGAACATATGGCCAAAATCATTTATAAAGACAGACAGCAAGAAAGAGATGGTGACAAAGTGAATAAATCGAGTCATTAAGCATGTATTTGTGGGACCTGGCTCCCATATGACAGCGAGGGGAGGCAAGAAGCTTCTGCCTTTTTACCATCAGCAGACAAACAGATTGGCTCAATTGCCTTTTCTCCTCTGGGCAACTCTTACATTCTGCTTTCTAAGGGACACTTAGGATTTTCTTCTCCCTCAGGCCTCTGCATAGACAACTGCTTGTGCTTTGTTTCAAATTACACCACAACCTTAATGAATCAAGACCTCTGCCAAAAAAAAACAAGTCTCAAATGAAAGCTATTCCTTACTAAAATGTATCCATTTATATATGTTTACTGTTCGAAATGTTCAAACTATAATGTTTGAATAAAAGAAAACCTATTTGGCGAACAACTCGCCATTCGGTGTCCACTTTTTTTTTTTTTTTGGATGAGAGCTGAATTTGCAACTCCTTAAACTGGGTTGTTTACTTAGACTGTAAGAAAAGACGTAATCTCCAACCCATTCTCAAAAGTGGGGAGAAGTGGGAGAACTAAACCTTTCCAATTTTAAGTCAGCTAGAATGTTATTTTCTCATCAAAGACATGTGGGTTGTTGCTTTGACTCTTTCTTGAATGCTTGAAGAATCACTGAATCGCCGATGCAGCCATTCAGGATCGCACAAACATTTGCTCTGACAAAGCACCGCCATTTCCCACAAAGCTCCTCCATGGAGCTGCAATTTCCAGCCAAGCTTCTGCCCTGCTCTGCCCCTCTCCCACCCAGCTAGACGAGCACCGGCAACAATTAGGAAACACCTATCACGCACATCTGCTTGTTCTGCAGGTGTGCAAGCACCTCTCAGTTTAAACGGTTGTAAACAGCAAAATGGAAAGGCGTTGTTGTGTTGAAGGCACAACAACACAACAAAAGAAAAGAAACAGTTCAAACGGTTGTAAACAGCAAAATGGAAAGGCGTTGTTGTGTTGAAGGCAGCGTCGGAAAGAGCAGAGCTTCTTAAAGAGACGGATGTTAAGATGCAAATTGAGTAGACAAATGTCTTTTAAGTTATGGTTGATATGTGCAGCATTTTTATAACAGCAGAAGGTAACAGTTACTTAATTTAGCTGTACAATGAAAATGGAAATACCTCCCTTCAAACACTTATTTGATTACAGAACAATGTTTAGGTCTGTATTCAGATATATCTGCATGTGTTTTGGACAATTTGTTGTGAGACACTTACAAAAAAATATCTATAACATTTAACACAAGTTATTCTATTCAAAGGCAAGTCTCCTAAATACAATGAAAATAAAAAAAGAAAAGAAAAAAAATAAGTGTCTAAAAGTCAATCAATTTCTTGATATTTAACAAACTAAACAATTTTGGTGATCCTCAGAGGCAAAATACAGGAAAAGTTTATCTTTATTTAATGTTACACTTTAAGAAAAATGAGGTTTGTCTCGCTATTGGTTTAGGCTGCATATCACATGGCCTAAGGGACAGAGAGGATGAAATTAAACATACACAAATCTTGGCCTTATAATCGTGTTCCAGGACACAATGAAGTGTTTTAAGTAGTAATATCTACCTATGGAGTGGAACAAATTTTACTTCAGTGAGTGGAAAGTATATTTTCCTGTGTGTGGCAGAGAAAGGAAAATCTACCTCTGATCTCAAACCGATCTTTCAACATGAGATTTTTATTTTTTATTTTTTCAAATATACACTACAAAGTTTCATAGATGATATTGAAATGAAATACCAGTTTCCTCTCACAATATTTGTCTTCGGCATGCACGCTGTTATTTTCACTCAACTGCCTTTACTTTCGCGTATGCAATCCTCTACTACCCACTCGCTCTCTCTCTTGTCTTTTGATTTTAGCACGGAGGCCGATCGTTACATGAGTGATGGTACTCATCAGTGTAGTGCATGTGCTGTAAAACTGTCAGCTGCTGACAGATTGACTGACACTGTCAAACCGTCGATTACCAGCACAAAGCAGGCTGGGTCGGAGGAAAAACTTGGTGCAGTGAAAGAAGTAAGAAAAGGAAACACAAGTGCGTTGAGATGGTGACGATTTATTTTTTTTGCTTCCTTCTGTGATCACAGATCAAATCTGGCACTAAACCTAAACCATAAAACAAACATTGTTGGTTTTTTTAAAGAGAGCGCAATGAAAGAGATAAAAAGAATATTAATATAAAGACAGGGAGCATTCCCTGTGTAATTTCCAGCAGCTGTTGATTCAAAGGGAAAAACTTTATTTGGTCCAGATGGTCTCAGTCAGACGCAGAATGAGAAAGCTGACTTCATTGGCTCCAGCCATGTGTTTTTCCTCCTGACAGAAATTAAACTGGTCGTTCGTTTGTCACAGCTCACTACGCAGCTTAAAATGTAGCAATGAACGTTCCTTGGTGATAATGCACCGTAATTACTCAAACGCCTGTTCTTTATCTGCAGCACAGGAAGGGCGTGGGGGACGCTTTCCTCACGTGGGGATTTTAAAACCTTACAAGTCTGTGTGATCCTCAGGGGGGAGAAAAAATCAGAAACGGTGACAAGTATTGTTCTCTTTGAGGTGGGAGAAATCTGTCACCTTCTCACTCGGGACTTTAAAAGAATAAAATAAGAGTTAACAGGCTCTTTCTCATGATGATTTTAAGGTCAGTTGTGCAATATAAGTACTGTAAGAAACACTCCTTACCTTCGATAATAGCATGGCATACAAATCATTGATAGGTGATAACATGAATTTATTTTAGCAGTGTGATGGATATTGATTTCCTCTTGGTCCCTTTGTAAATGAACCTTACTGCAGGTTGCAAAGAAGGAGCCTGACCCCTCACGAAACAGGTGAAAAATCTCTTTACTGCGTAGGTGTTGAAAGCTTAACGGTGGCCTCTTACAGCCAGTTCAACGAAAAATCAGTCATTTATCGGAAATAAAAAAATAAGATCTTCTCAGCAGCTAAGGAGATGAAAGACAGTGGCTTAAAAGAAGCTGAGTCACAGCAGCTGAAACCGACAGAGTTAAAAAAAAAAAATATCCACCAGCAGGCTTTTTAAAGTCTATGCTGCACATCCAAAGGTGCTCATGAGTAGGGCGGAAAGAGACAGGCATGTATAACTGATGTTCGGATGTGACCCGCGATGCTTTGACGCAACTTTCCACTACATCTCTTTCCTGTTGCTGCTTGGTGAATCATGAAAAGCGATGTTTGAATATGAATGCCCCAAACTGGGCTAGAGGTTCAGTCTGGTCATGCTACTTTGTGACAGAAATGACAGACGCCCGCTTTATAGCTAAGTTTCACTCCAAAATTCTCAAATCTTTTGAACTCCGCATCAACTTACCTCCCACTCTTTGTTAGAATAGAGACCGATGATTCATTCAGCCTTTTCAGATGCCTGTAGTTCAAAAGCTGCCAAGAAAAGGATTTGGTTTCTAACCATAAAGTTAACGTTACTTCAAAGAAAATCACATTCATGCTTTCCTACGACATTAGGTTTTGTTTTTTTTGTTTGTTTGTTTGTTTGTTTTTTTTTAGAAAAAGTCAAACACTTGGAATATATGTCATAGTCTACACTCTTGATCAAAAAAAGAATGTTATTGTTGAGTTTATACTTATTATTGGCCAACAAGAGGTAGCAGAAAACGGTAAAGAGGTAGGATATGTGGTTTTAAAAACCTCTGGTTTCAACTGCAAGCACATACAAACTATTCGAAAATCATGAGCACCGTGTATCATTTCCTTTCCACTACACAAGCTAATTAAGCTTTTTTGGTTGCAATCTGAAAATATTTGAAGAGGATCAGTGCATATGAATAGCTTACATGCATGTGTGTAGACACAAATATGTATAAAATACATCAACTAAAAAAGAACATCACCGATCGTAATTTTTCAACTTAACTCTTCAGTAAGTGTAGTGCAGCCCCAGATTGTGAAACACTGGTGTCGGTCACATTTTACCCTATTCTCAAAACACAGGATGTGATTGGTTAATTCTTTCTTTCCACTTGTCTATCTTTAGCGCCGACTTACCCTGATGACCTACGGATCACTCGCTAGAATAATGCTCAAAACATCCTCCAAGATCAGACCTGATTGTCGCTTAAGTTGTGTCTAATATTAAGAGGGGAATTTCCATGAAAAGTTCATTATGACAAGCACTTATAATCTCCGGTTCATAATTTATGTTCAATTAGATTGTGTAGCTAGAATTTACATCTCTGTTAAGAAAGAACTATTTGACACCAAAATGTGAACACTTTGGATCTAAACCAGGGTGCATGGTGCATGGAACAGTTGCATATGTGCTGATAGAAATGAAAACATGTTTTCTTTAGGTAGACACCTTTTTGGCCCCAAATGTGTTGATTAGTTTATCCATTTTGAAACATAAACGCCCAAGCCAAAGCAGTTCTTAAAACTCTTTATTTATAAGTTAAATACAATACGTTGTATTGTTCTTATCCACTCCTTTGCTTGAGTAACTGAATCAGTAACAAAAAAAAAAAAACATGTTAAAGGCTACCGACAGATGAACATGCATTTGCATCTCAGGAAATGTGTCAGTAAAAAGGGACAGTCCCCAGACCCCAAGCTTTGGAACATTTTAACCTTATTTCTTTACTGATGCTGTACAATAACAATTGAATAACCGTTGAAGAAAAAAATTTTGACTTTTTTTTTATTTTAAGTTTGAAAGTTTAAGCCTCAGCAGTTTTTTTTTTTTTTTTTCTCATAATCCTTGCTGTTTTCCATCACGTTACTCAATGTTATACTATCTGTTTCCTTTTTCCAGTTTTATTGCATTAAATTTCCAACAGTTGTGATCTGTTTTTCCATCTTTCACAGATCAAGAGTCCACAAGCTTTTTAGATGAAAAATTATCTGCACAAGATGAAGCATCAGCAAAAAAGAAATACATGACACGTTGCCAATGTGCTCTTGCTCCTGTTTTCGGTATTAATAATTCAGCTACTAGCTCATAACTTTATTTTTTAATGTATAATTGAGGCCGCCAATGATGGCCGTTCTTCAGCCATTTATACTGTGAGTGATTTTTAAACAATAAGCAGGAAAGCCATTAAGCTTTTAACATAAACTGTTTTTCCCACTCTAGAAGATGGAAGAGTGGGATGTCTGGGTGGATCGTGGCCTGTGAACTGGTTCAGTTCTGTGCCTCCTGAATATTGATGTGAGCAGTGGGCTGCTTTGGGGTGAAAAAAGTCTTTGTAGTTGTTGCTATTGTAAACATGGAAATGTTAAAATGATATTTGTGGGGAAGCTGCGGTAAGCAAAGGAAGAAGTGTAGACTCCACATAAAAAAATAAAAAAAAAATATGTGGTTTGAAAAGGAAGAGGGTCTCATCTGAGGTGTAATTTTAGTTCATGGATTCCTGAATACATCTGAGGCACAGCAGAGCTTTTCGGTTTACTTAGGTGCTTATTATTTGTTTATTTTTAAAGTTTGGTGGATTGAAATACACCGTCTGTGAATGTAAGTCTTTAGTTCTCTGAGCTTTGCTCAAAACAACCTTAAAGGATACTTCCTCAGTCACACTGACATTTCTTTTTTCTTTTCTTTTTTTCTCTGGCACTTAATAACACACATGGACACAAAAACAATAAACGGCTGGCCAAAGTGAGAGTTTATTTAATAAAGTAACTGAAGATGAATGTATTTATGAATACGGAGTTTATGTGTTTAGGAATACACAAACTAAAAACTGAAATATAGACAATTTTTAGAAGTGCATTTCTGAACCTGCTGCTTTATTATGAAGTTCAATATAATTTCTGATTTTTTTGTACATTTTTGTCCAGGCTAACTTAAAGAGTGAGCTATTATTGTTAAAGGTTAATTTTCAAAACCACAGAAAAAGTATATTGTTAATGCAAAAATATGAAAAATTGGGCCGATATTCATATACAATATTAATTCTGCTGATATTGCAGTAATTACCAACATTTTTATTTTATCAATGTTCAATTGTATTACTCCATTAATCGTCAGAAAAATCGATAAATCACTCAATTACTTGTTTACAACAGCCCTACTGTCAAAACAAGGTTTCATGTTTTTACATAAAACTCTGACACTCCTATCATAATGTCACTGTTACAACTGACACTCATTTACCCCGTCACCTGATTTGACTAATTGTAGTTCCAGTTTTCTGTTAGTATTTGACAGTAGTGTTGTCTGGATTGGACTTCTTAAGCTGTTGTCTTTCTACATAAAAGTCCAATGTGTTATGCATTCAGAGACTGTATGTATTCTGAATGTCTATGATTGTAGCAAGTGGTTATTTAAACTATTGCATCTTTCTAATGTCTCACAGCAGATTGTCTGTTTTCCTCTTACCTATGTCTTCAGCAAAGCTTTTCCGGCCTTATAGTACTGGATAATTTGCTTTTTTCCTCTTGTGAACTGTAAACTCAAGAGATGGTTCTGCTTGAAAATCCAAGGAGCTCAGCTGTTTCTAAAATATTCCCTCCAGCTCGTCTGGAAGAAACGACTACGTTAGATCGAAAATCAGTCAAATGGCCTTTTTTTCCTATTGTGATAGGAAAAAAAGGTGGCTTACACTTCAGTAAGTGAACTTCCTCACCATGATGCCTAAATGCATGGAGTTGTGGTCATGTGGCTGGTTGATTCATTAATAGTGTTAAATGAGGAACTGAACAGGTAAACCTAATCAAATATCTGCTGGGCTCCTTCATTTTCTACTTTCTTTTTCCACAAGGAAAATTCTATTAATTATTAAAAACAGGAAGAAAGAAAAGTTGCTTCTTCAATCACACAGAAAAGCTGGTCAGAATTACGAAGTTTACAAATTGTTCTAGACTGAAATTACATGTTTGTTTCTGTAAACTTTTTTTTATATAATATTTGACATCTTATAATCAAATTTAGACGGTAGTAACAGCAATGATTTCCCCTGAAAAAAAGGACCTAAGAAGTGTTTCTCTTTAACTCTACTCAACACCCTTCCTAACTGTACTAAAATATTAATAAACTGATCTTATGTGAAGTGTGACTAACTAATATACCAAAGAGAATCCATCAAACTTTGCAGAAAATTGAGTTCAAGAGCTTAAAATAGGGATTAAAAGATATGATAGACAGCAGTGCTATTTATGTCTCTGTTGCATTATCGCCAATTACTTATCAGTGCACTCCAAGAATGTACTGACTAAGTAGAATTTACTTTCTTTTGTTTCTTACAGTACTGTATCATTCTGTTTATAAATGTTCATGTAGTCATCTGTGGAAACTCATCAAATAACCAAATTTATGGCTTCATCAATTTTGGTGTTTTATTTTTAATTTCAGCTGTTCTTTTTTTCATGTGGAATGATAAGAGATACATGAACTGGGATGCATATTTTTCAATTAAATGTGGATTTTGAAACGTTTAAAAAGGGATAAGAATATACCCTAAGGCTTTAAAATACACATTTTCCTAAATAGAGTTTTTTTTTTGTTTGTTTTTTTTCCCCAAAACTCTGTTTCTCAAAAAATTATGTCTGGCATGTTTTAGATGTCCCCCTGTTCACCACTCCTTAACTAAGTAAATGGTTCATCACTAGACTTTTGAAAATCCTGACAGAGGAGATAATTCATTCACAAGCTCAACCATGCTTAGGGACAGTTAAGCTCAGTTTACCTGAGACCCTGCATTGGCACCACTGAGATCTTCAACAAGTCTCTGGAAGTGTGTGAGATGACATCTTGCTTCAAGGGCTCTACCACCATCTTGGTTCACAAGAAATATTCGGTTTCAGGATTGAACGCTGAGCCACCTTGATATCTGTTGTCATAAAGATCTTTGAATTGGTATGCCGGTGGAGGAGGGGTAAAACATGACACATGTATGGAGGCCTTAGTCCTCCACACGCCCGTCTCAGGTTCAAATCCCAGCTCAATGACCTATGCTGAACATGTTCCCGCTCTCTCACAATCCACTTTCCTGTCTGACCACTCTCAAATAAAGGCCACTAGAGATGATAAAACCTTTATTAAAAATTATTTAAACACCTGTTATTGAAGCATTTAAAGGTAGCAAGTGAGACTCGCCATCTTCTCCTGCACAAGAGCCAGCAGCACTCCTGGTGAGTCTTCTCTCCCCACTCCTCTTCCCTCTTTATACAGATGATCTCACCAGACCAGTTTATGAAACTCCCACAGTTTGTAGACGACACTGATCTGATCCAGGACAATAGTGATCTGCATACAGACAGGAAGTGAAGTGACTTGTCTACTGGTGTGGTCAGGAAGGTCAACTTCCTGTGAACACCCTCCATGCCACTGCCCCTCACCATCCTCAACAACACAGTGTCTACTGCGGATCACTTTCGATTCCTAGGATCCAGTCTTCCTATGGAGAAAAGATGGTCCTCACACATACACAACCACAGTAGAGAGACTGCCACTAATCTTCTACACTTCCATACCCTACATTAATCTTCTACACTGCCCATCACTGTGGCTCGGCCACAAAACAGGACAGATCCAAACTGAAAGCCAGAGAGGCCTGATCTTTCCTACATCCAGGGCTTGTACAGACATGAGATCAGGAATAGGGCACCTATAACATCTGCAGCCCCATCTTCCACAGAAACTGGTCCTCCAAACTGTGATGGGATCTTTTACCATGTTCAAACTCTCTGTCAAAAATATACCGGTTTATTGTGTTTTTTTTTTTTTATTTTTTTTTTTAATGCTGACAAAAAGGCTAAAACTGGGTAATTATAAAATTCAAAAAGCAAAAATAAGACACGGTCCAGTCAATCTCTTTATTTATCTTTTGTTTGACAGTGATGTTATTACTTTGTCTTTTGGTGTAGACTAAATACAGAAGACATTCCCACTGCAAATTCCTTTATATATTTTTGTAGTCCTGCAACATACCAGAGTCTGTGTTTGGGAATAATCTATGCTGCATCGTGTATCCGCTTTGTTTGTTCCTAAGATCAAGGTGGCTGGTTTAATTGAGCCCGTACTGGACCTGGGCCTAGGAGAACAGGCAGATGAGCATTGATAAACTATGAAATGGTTCCAATATAACCAATCAATGAGGCTTTGTGAGCATCTCCCACAGGGCTTTGATTTCCTTCTCAAACAACAATCCAGGATTTCTGCTCTTCAAAGGCAAACCCCGTTTTCTCCATTACTGTTGTTCCTTTCCCCATGTTTGAGTGATGTCACCCAGGTCGATTTCATCCATGTCCATAAAGGCTCTCCCACACTTGAGTCACCCGGGAGACAGCTTCTGTCAGTCCGTGCAGTGGTAACAACAACCAATAAAGGTCAATCTCCCATGGTAATGGCCAATTGGGTTTGTTCCCATTATTGGTCCTCTGAGTTGTGGTCAACAGATGGAGGGCTGGCATCACTGCACCAAGTTGCTTACCAGCCTTTAGAAAACAGAGCTCTGTATCTAGGCATAGCCGTGTGGCTGTATTCTGTCTCTCTCCTGGTGTGTTTTGGCCTGTGCATTACTTCATCATATGCAGCTTCTGTTTAAGCAGAACAATCACACTGAAGTCACAGGAGTTTTGCTACTGAGGGCTAAGCGTCTAACCATTTCATCTAATTGCCTCATTAATGATTCACTGGTGTTAGGCTGCTCTAGCACTTCGCTGTGGGGAGAAAATTGTTCTGATTGGTTTGCCTCTGTCAATTATTGATGAAGCAGAGAACTGAAGTGCTAACACCTGGCTTTGGAGGTCCAAATGGCCCTGCATTTCTATCACACAGTCTGGGAGCGCATTCTGTCTTGAAGGTTTCGGGACCTGCCGATTGTTGTTCTCAGTCAGTGGTTGGAGAATGCCCCATGTGAACAAGCTAATGTCTTGTCAGTTGAGAAGATGTTAGATGACAGAACCAAGCTGGAAAAAACACAGCAATTGTTGGTCGTAACCATAAAAACCCAAAAGGCTGCGGTGACACAACAACAAAATCTGTTTGGATAACTTAAAGGTTAGGTTGCTTTATTAATACCGAAAGGCAGAATTGTTTTGCAGCGATACAAAGCATGCATATCTATGCACAAACACCGTAAAATGTAAAAACACATCACATGACTATATTAGTGACAGAGGCTTTACAGGTCATAATCAAAATGAAGCAGGACAAATGAGAGGAGAGTGAAACCTGAAAATTTGAGCATAAATAACGTGTTGACATAAGAATTGTATTATCAGGTAAAATCTGTTGAGCTGCTGAGAGCATCAATGTCACTTCAGTTTATTCATTTCAGTAACAGGTGTAGGAACAAAGCTCTTTTTAAAGCATCTTGCCCTACATTTAGGGACTAAAAACCTCTGACCACAGAGAAGAAGCTGAAACTCCCTGTAAAGGAGGTGAAAATCTTTTAAAAGAGAAAAGGCCATCTGCTGTACCTGGCTGATGTACAGGGATGCAACTGATTGTTTAGAAGACAGCTCAGCAATCTGGTGAAGGAAACTCTTTTCACTCAGTGTTACTTGACCAAACTATGACACCAAGGGATTTAGTTAAAACATGGTAATTATGGTTCGGTCAAAATTAAATATCTATATAGCTATGGCACCTAATCTTATTACTTGTTATGACCTGAGCTACCAGGAGCATGTAGATATTAAATAGGTGGGGTTCTAGCATTGAATCTTGAGGTACCCCACATGTCTCCACTCCAATGAGAAGTTACCTATTGAACCAAAGAAGGTACTGCTGTTTAGATAAGATTCAAACCAGTTATGGACTGTACCAGGGAACCAGTTGTGGTTGACAGTGTCAAAAGCTACACTCACTATTACCACAGTGTGTATGTGAACAAAATTAAACACTTACACTGGGGGATCCTCAGTACTGTCTCAGAACTGGACTGTCTCAGTTCTGGACTAAATGAGATCCAAGCAGTAGTCTTTGCTAAGAAACTATTTGACTGTTGAAACAGCTTTTTCAGTAATTGTGCTGATGAATGAAAGGTAGAAAATTGGTATTTAATTCTGCAGTGGTGACTTGTCCTTTTTTATCAGCCCTCAGACTGAGAGAGAAGGTGAGCAGGGGGGCCTACAGCAAATATCTCAAGGTCTGGGATCAAACCCCAGACTGCTGCTCAAAGATTATCAGCCTTCATATATGAGGCCCACACTCCGCCTCTACACCACCCTATCTAGTTTCTTTCTTAATGGTGAATGCTGAACACTAAACTCGCCTTAGCCAGGTGAGACTTGCAGTGCAACATAAGGTGTTCTGGATTATTTTGTGTAATCCTTAACGGGTTACTGATGTGATCTTGAAGTAATTGTGGTTGATCAGCACTTCTTGCGATGGTTTACTGCTGCTCCATTTGTGAATAATTATTATCACTGTGGTCCGCTGGAGTCTTAAAGACAAGTACATCATTATTCAAACTATTGAAAAAAAGTTCATAGAGAAGAGAGAATGCCTTTACCATATTTTAGTCTGCCATGTGTAGTCAAACACATTGTGTTTAATTTCTTCATTTTACTGGCCTGGAAACAATCAGGCATGGATGCAGCTCATAAAATTTCACCAAATAATTGGATTCAGTTGAGTCCTAATTTCACAAGGGGGATAATATATATTTCCACATGGGGCCAAGTTGGTTTGGATTGTTCTTTTCCCTTTAATGAACGGTATGACCACTTATGTTAAAATGTATTTGATGATCCAAAACACATGACAAAACAAGCAATAAAAGAAGAAATATGTATCGGGGGAAATACTTAATCAGAGCATTGTACATGTTTATATATTCATGATTTACAGGAAGGAGAGGGAGTGTAACAGTATGCAATGCAGTGTCAATAGTTTCTTTGTTTGTGGTGATTTATAATAGGTGCAGGATGCACCTTTACAGTAGGGTCATGTAATTGGATCTCCAGTAGGCAGTAGCTGAGTTCCACTGCAGTCTCTGTGTCTAATAGCCCACCCACAGGCACTACTCCTGGCAACATGAATCATCCTCACACACTGTGTGTTGTTGAACAATCACACTGAACTTTGTATGGTTCCAAACACAAATCTAGTAAAAAAAAAAAAAAAAAAAAAAAAAACTGTACGTTGGCTTTGTATTTGGATAAACCACAAAGGGATTGAATGATATACAGTAGATCTAAAGTAGACACGCTGTTCAGGAATTTGCTCGTCTTTCTTTGGCCTTAATTAAAGCTGATTAAGGAGTCACCCCCCATGCCGATACCACTGTCACCCTGAATCTCAGCCAAGCTGGCTCGCAGTGTACACTCACAGGGTGGTCACTCTGTCTTTGTTTTTAAACTGGCACTGGTGACAGCAGGGCCCACGTCTTTCTGAAAATACAGTGCCTGTGACTCACTGTATGTGTGTGAGCATGAACCCTTGAAGACAAGACCGAATCAAGGCAATTGTCCTGAATACCTCACATTTTGGCGTTCACTCGCTGTGCCACAGTAGATCTTCTGAGTATGTTTCTATGTGCATGCATTGCAGCACAACTCTATAGTGTTTATCTCAATTTAATGTGTTTTCCTCTTTCTGTTATAGATAACACAACAAGGATTATGATGGCATCCAAGTGGCTGACCAGTTGCACCAAGAAACCTCCAAAGCACAAAGTTAATAACGAAGAACTACAAAGAAGACCGACTAGATTCTCTCAAAACCCCTGCATTGAAGATCTTGAAAGTGGCATTTTCTCTGAATTCGCCCCTTGATATTTTACCTGCAGCTTTTTGTACAAAACAAGACAAAAGAAAAAAAATATAAATAAGAGACTCATAATCATGAGATGGTTGAAAACACCAGATAAATACTTTCGAAAGACTATTTTCTTTTGAGTGCGAAGATCAATGATGCATGCTACTGTAAATAAATCATGAAAACAACCTTTTTTCCTGAAACAGGCAGCATACCCAGTTGCTGTCACCAAATTCATAAACCTTATTACTGTGGAGTGAGTGCTTATGAATTGATTTACCTCACAAAACCTGAATACATTTTATGAGCCAAAAGCCCATGAAATGTTTGTTTTAAGTATAGTTTTATTGTCTTCGGTATCATTATTTGATATGTAAAAGTATCGCTCTTGTTTTTTTTATTTTTTAAGAAACAGCCTAGTCTTCCTATCTAATATCCACATTAGTATATGTAAATAGAAATGAGTGAAAGCAGCAGCATGGACAAGACTATAGTGTGCATTCCCCAAACTGGTAAACCACTCAGTATCTCAGTATTTTATGATGGAAATTTATTTTCATTGTATTTGAGTAGATGCATAAAGGTATTAATTATAGGTCTCTAACACCAGAAATACGTTTGTCTGTCTTCTAATGCGGAAAGACAAGGTGAATGGGAAATGCCATCAATCCGCTGGCCTGACAAAACCACAATGTTCAGCATTTCACATATGATTTAATGTTAGTGTTGGACATTTTCTCCTTGTATGTAATTTGTGTATTTCCAATGCAATAACTGTGCCCTCCTTCTAAATGCCCATAACTGCTGTAAGCAAAGCTGCTGTCTTATCGGGACACATTTTTCTTTGCACGGTTCCAAACTGTGCTCTACACCTGAGCCTACACATGGGGAAGCAAAACGGAATTCCTGCAATGTGGACATGAGGAGTTATCCTCCGTCTTCCATGAACTCTGATGATAACCAAATGCACTGAAAGACGAAACACCTAGCCAACGAACAGACGACCTCAAATGATTAGTCCCTCACTGGTGAAGGCAGATAACATTTGCATGGACAACAGAGGAAAGCTATTGTAACTTGTTGGACAGCAATTCTCCGCCACTGCGCATCCTCTCTACCTCTTAAGAAATTCATGTCCTACCAGTGACTCCCTCTGTTATCCCCACAGTCCACATTTTTTGCTGCATGAAAAAAAACAAAAAAACAAGAGCCTCGTGAAGGAAGTTCAGCACTGATTCCTGTATAGCAATGGAGAAAACATCAAATATTCACTTAAAAACTAATACACTCATTGCTTGTTGCTGTATATATGTACACTAGGATGAGTCTGTGTAGTCTCAGATGCTGTACTCTGCATGTTAACTTGTAGATGGAACATAACAACTACTCATAGTTGAGTACATGCACATAGTCAATCAGTTGACTGACTGAACCTATTTGCATTCTTTCTTAATTTCCTATCCCCTTTATTTCTGTTTCTGAAAATGTACAGTAGTGTACGAAATGTTTTGTTCCCCCCTCGCCCCCCACACTAACCTGCAGAGCTGATAAATCTGAACACATTAAAGCGAAGCACACCCTCCTTTCTAATGTCAGCCTGAAACTTGGCCATGGCAAGCATGAGGAGGAGGATAGAAAGGGGAGGCATACTGGGGTGCTCCAGTTAAGTGGCAGCAAACAAAGTGGCATGCGGCGTCCTGCCAACAACTGTCTATTCATCTTGTGTCAAAAGGATTTGCACATTTCAATGAGTCTACACACTGACAGAGAGGTCCAAGAGCAGAGAGTAAGAGGAAAGGCAGGGCTTTGGAGAAAGGATAGCGAGGAAAAGTACTAAATTTACTTAGACAACGTTGAAGTATTTTAGCGGTCCAAACAACTACATGATCTTTTTTTTTTTCTGACCTCCTTGGAGAGAGCTCAACAACCCCTTGACCTCAAACTGTTACACCATAATGTAGCTCTCTGGGCTGCTATGACCTCACGTCCTGTTTGAGGTTAACTTTCTGTTAATGAGCAGAGCCCTTTGCTCAAGCAGATGTTCAGCCTTGTGGTCAAATACCTGTTACCCTCTGTGATTTTTAAAAGAAAAAAAAAAGAAAAAACCCTGACAGCTGCATTTGCTTAAACATCTAGAAATAGTGACAGAACTTCCCCAAGTAAAAATAAAAATGACTAAAGGGAATATAAACTCTTAAGACTCTTGAGATCAAGAGTGTTTCTTTTCAGACAGAAAGTGATACAGGTATGACTTTAATTCATGCGCATTAATTCAGAACACACTCTAACAAACACGTGTGTTTTGAGCAGAAAATGTGCTTAGACGTGTCGTTATGTCCTGCTGTTGAGACCGTGAAGGTACACAGTTTTAGACAAATTTTGCACATTGAATTACACAAAGTATTTACAGTCAACTCGTAAACAAATTTGGGCTCATGTCTTAGCAGTGATTAGTTAAAGAAGATTTAAAACACAAAAAGGATGAACATGCCAGTCAAACCTGAAACAGGAGAGAAGAAACAAGACACTGAATGAGTCTCTCAGACTCAAGCCTTCTACTTTTTTTAGACGTTAAACAAAGTCCCATTTCTTTTAAGATATGCCAGTATGTGACAGGACAAGATGTTTTTTTTTTTTTTTTTTTTTTTTTTCTAATAGATTTGGCTGAAGGCTTTCACACTCACATGGAGAATACATGGTTGGACACCTCCACATGTAGATGTGGGTGCACACAGACACACAGTAAGTATTTCCCTGGTCTTTGGGTTACACAATCTCGTATACACACGTTCGAACCATGTTAATCAAAACAGCAAGACTATATGTAAACAGATCGCCTACATAATGGGATTGTTCAGTGTGCAAACAATAGGCTGTTAGCGTAATCACAGGTCAAAGATATATTACCCAGAGAGCCATGCTGTATGTATATTATCATGATGGATATTGTAGGAGGGAGGAGGGGTGCAAGGGTACTACGATATTGAGCCTTACTGATTCCGATTTACCCCCCATTGGGCCCCATCCGCTGCCTTCTCTCGTCTGCTGCCTTATTCAAAGCCTCACTTAATCAGCTTCCTGTCTTCTCTTTGTATTCTTTCACCCTGTTTCTTAGAAACTTGGCTCCCCTTTTTCTCAACCACTGTTTTTTTTTATACCTCATTTCTGAACTCATCAACTATACCCTTTATCCTTTCATCTCTTTCCCATCGCCCTCTTTTCCTGGACAGATATAATCGGCTTCAGCAAAGTCATCAATCCCTCTCTTTAGTCAGTGGGGTACCAGGATAAGGAAGCCCCTGCAATCTTGTTTTTTTTTTTGTTTTTTTTTTCGGATTAAGCTAACAGAAGCCTGAGTGATATTGACCTTTTTAACTTGCTACACCCATGTCTGAAAGATAATCAAGAGCAAGAAACAGAAAAATGTTTTGTTGTTCCATGTGGGAGGATTAGGAATTATTTTTACAGTAAGCTACTCTTTAAGCTCAGTGCTGATTAACTTATCTCCACGTTACTTGACTGCCATTTTCCTCATATATTTGGATAAATAAGGCCATACTGTGTGATTATCTCTGAACAGTTTGTGAGTGTCATCACTGGCTAACCCATGTGCACTTCATGTTTCTGTGCACCTTGAGGCAGACACATTGGGCCAACATATAGAGAACACCTGGAGGCATGAATACTAGAGAGGAACATCACAAATATAATCAAGGCTATTTATGCTTCCTGTTCAGTGGGGAATCAGAACGTCCAAGGTCCAGGTCAGATATAAAACAAAAATGTCCCTTGAAGTTGCAGCTTGAACTGTGAAGTCAAAGTTTGCACATAAGCTCCCAAAATATAATCTGTTGTGGCTGGGGAGAATATATGATTTAGTAAAATTTGTAAGCAATGAATTTTTGTATCTCAATAAACCAGTGGCACGCCTATTACAACATACGGTTGTTGGTGTAGTGCATAAAAGATGAAAAAGGAAAAAAATATATATATATTTTAAAAAATATCTGTCACAAATGCTAATTTGAGTTAGCGCCAAAACAAAAAGAAAACACAAACAAACAAACAAAAAAAAAAAGAAAGAAATCCTAATGCTTTCTAACTTGCAAATAGAATGTGTTCAACTCAGGTGCAATGTAACTCCTACTTCCAAGACAAACTTAGGACAGCTTATGTCCTGTAGAAAAACAATGCGCAGGCCTAACCAGTTCAGTGGCAGTCATTTAAGCGACAGCAGTGTAAAACTAATCTTGGACAATCCGTTTATAACATAATTTTTAACAACAACCAACTTAATACTGCTTGGCCACTGGTTTGAGCGAGGTAGTGGGAGTGGAGTCAAAGGTGAAAGGATTACACAGAGGAGCAACCCATGTCGACCGCTTTTGTTTAATCCTGACCAACAGGCTGAAGTAAAACTTCTGATAAATGACTCACATAAACAATCTCTAAACAACCCAGGCACCCCCAACTGCGTGAGCTGTAACTCATTTAGGTGTTTATGGTAATAAAAAGAAAAAGAAAAAAAACGAGCTTGATGAGTGGTAGATTGTGATGCAGAGATACTATGGGGTTAGAGCTGCTTTATTAGACAAGCCACAGCAAAGACAGAGAAGGCCTCCTTATGTCGCAGAGCTAATAACAGCAATGAATAATAGACGTTGTAAAGCCCTTACTCCCTCCTTATTCTGCCCCGTACATAAGCCTATGTGGGCAGTGAGCCACCAAGCCCTTCGCAAAAATGACATGGGCTCCCAAGAAGACTGGGGGTGGAGAGAATCGGATTAACCAAAATGCCTCAATTGTAGGAAATGCTTGGGGCTGACCTTAGTGTAATGCCACTGACAAATGCTGTAAACTAAATCCTTAGTTTCTGATTAGCCAATCATGGAAACCAGAATTAACTGTGGTGAAATTGCTCAAATCTCTACGCATGTTTTATACGCAAATGTTTATGAAAGACTTGGAACTTATGCTAAATACCCTTATTGCCACTGGAGAAACAAATGAACAGGAGAGCAATAAATTGCCAGAAGCCGTCAAAAGATACCATTTCAGTCAGCACAGTTTAACTGTGCAGCCTGGCTTCTGACAGCTTTATTTAGTCTTTAGCACCTGAGCCAGAAAGCAGAGAGCAAATTGTTGGCACAAAAAGTAGCTCAATTAGATTCCAATCTGCCTTCTTTGAGAAACAATTGATGTAGCTATTGCACATGAAAAACAAGGAGCAGGTTTCTGGTCTGTGTTTACTTTACTTGAGGATCAAACACAAAGGGCCTGCAAGAAAGGTAACAGTCTAGATTTAATTTGAATCTTTTCCTGCTATCTGAACCCGATCAGATGGCATGACTATTGAAATGATGTTTCAGCTTGTCTTCAGGGTGTAAAATACAGATTAAAGGGGCTCAACTGCTTCTTTAATGGAGGCGTGCTGTTCTCCCTGCTGTGATCAGGGAGTAATCCTTCAGTTTTTTAAGAAGTGAAAAGTTTGTGGTGTCCAGAAAGTTACAAATATGTCCCTTCTGGCCCCCCTACAGAGCTGAGAGTGGTAGACAGCGGGGGATAACCATATGTCTTCCAACTGTGTTTCAAAGCTCCCATCTTTTGCTAGCTAAATTGTATGATATCATCACATACACCTGGCCAAAAAACCGAGAGCTACCGTCACCCATCTCAATGTGCAAAATAAAATGCAATGTTTTCAAAAACTGAGGTTTCTTTAAATGGCAAAGGGACGTAACTTTACTTTATGTTGATCAGTTGTAAAGGTCAGCTCATCATTTTGTTTTTACATGCTTTTAAAATACTGCTGCTGGCGAACAATTAAACGTTTATGATATCCCACCACTACGAGCCCCTTTGCTGTTGCTCGGGGTTAATTTGTGCTCACCCCTCATTTCAATTGTTCCGTGGTAAATGTCCACATTATTTCCCACATGTGCCTGAATGAGGGGTTTGATTATCAAAAGGTAGACCTTATGGGTAGCTGTTATATTATCAAAGGGGTTGTAAGCTGCAGTAACAGATTCTGGGGTCTTATTGCTATGGCAATCAGCCCCTTGCCACTTGGCCTTTCCTGACCCCAGTCAGAGATAAGCTTTATGGGAAAGCACATTAACATACTCTGGCAGTCACCTCACTCCTTGATCAAAGGCAGTCCTGTGAAATCAAGTGTTTATGGACCCCTAGTGAGAGGACAGTGCTGCTGATTGCCCATATTAGAGGTTGACTGTAAATGAGCTGGAGATGGACAAAGGACTCGTAGCAGTGGGGAAAACTGAGGATGGGACACTGATGTTCTTGCTAAATGAGCAATAATTTTAATGACCTCAGAGTCCCATGAGCAGGTTACTCTTCCCTAAAAATACTGTCATTAGAATTACTAGATGGGATTTTTTTTTTTTTTTTTTTCAAAAACTGTATGTTCAAAAAAAATTATTTCATTCATTCTTTTAGATAAAAACAAGAAACATTTTCATTAGCTAATATGAAACAGGCTTATACAACCTGATACTGACACTTTGGAGCCAATGTATTTTATTGTAAGTTTAAAAGAAATTATTTTATTTTACCGTTGTCTTTTTTCTATTAAGATACATTGACGCTAAATGTCCATTTTTTTATTTTTTTTATTTTTTTTGTTATTTCCATTTTTACTCTATTTTAATACGGGCATTTTACTGTGGCTACTAAAAAGCATAGCATTTAAGAAAGAAAAAAAAAAGACAATGTTAGCTGCTGTGAGTGACTGCTTACAGCATGATCACTTGTGTAAAATCCTCACAGCATGTCTACAATGATGGATGGTGATAGCCCTGTGTCTTTGTACACAACAGGGGAGACCCACTGTTGTCACCGGACAGATACAGGGAGTTGCAAAGAGAAAGATGTAACCACAGCTTAATGTCCTTCTCTGGTGCTGTGCATGCTCTTTCCTATTTGCTTTTCCCTTCACGGCACGGTTAACATCGTAAATTAACCTTTCAAAGCCCCCTGTGCTTACAGGCTGGTGCACAATACAAAGGAAAAAATAGATCTTTGTTATGCAATGCGGACGGTGCTGGTCAGAGACATAGCCTGTTACAGTGTTCAGTTATTCCTTTTTTTTTCAGTGATAGGGGATAAAACAATATATGTTGTTCAGTCAAGCATACTTTATGCGCATGTCCTGTGTACTCTGCAAATCCATACGAGGCTGGTTTCTGTTCTCCATCTTGGAAATGTAAATGAAACACATGAAACAAAATGTACTCTAGGTCCTTCTTTTCTTAGGTCAATCTTGTAAATAAAATGTAAATAACAAACAGCTATGCATGCTAATATACACGCAATTTGTTCAGGTACTTTTGTAATCCAGACTGCTCATATGGCATGTAATAATGACAAAAAGCAAAAGTGGAAACAGCATAATAAATTGTGAACAACAATATGGTTTGTAATGATGTCAAAAAGGGAAAAATATGTCTTAGCTGGTAATGTTTTCTTACTGATAAGTATTGCATTGGCCTGCCATTTACTCCAGTGCTGTGCTCATGTTACTTGATATTTTTATTTTATTTTCCAACAGGTGAGGTAAGGGCAAAATATGATAATTACAAGTCTGAGGAATAGTGTAAGTAGCAATCAAAATGAGGACAAGGCTGGTGTTCTGGCTTTTTCGTGTTTAATTCTTGATTGCCACTGCATGCTGACATGCATACTCCTATTAATAGCTGAGTATGAAACACAACAAATAAAATTTTTCAAAACTGGGCTGCCATTAGAGTTGTGTCAGCAGAAAAAGAAGGCACATCACCAGCTATATCAAGTGTAGTTTTGAAAGGATACCCTTCTGGAAATAAATGCAACTTACATGAATAGAACAATTATTTTTGCTGATTCCGATTTTTCCAATAATTACTAACATGGAAAGAGTACTCAAGTAAATTACTTTTTTTTTATTTTTTTTTTTCCATTTTGGAATTTGTTTCTGCTTTTGTAAAACAATGTTTAGTTAAAAAAAAAAGAAAGATGTATATCCAAAATTTCTCTTTGCCCTAGAAGCTCTATTGTGATATTGCATGTAAGGAGCAATGGAGAAAACTGGATTTTTTTTTTTTTTTTTTGCAGGGGTTGGGTGGTGGGGTGGTTTTTAAGAGTGTTTATTGTAAGCCATTTTAGAACCATGTTAAATCCCAAGGCACCCATGGTAGATGGAAGTATCTAATTTCTAACCTGTGCTAAAGATATTTTAAATTTAATAAATAAGTATTGTAACAAGAAAACATGTCAAGCTGTGTGATGTCTTCTCTCACTTTACCCTTTAAATACCTCCATGTAAGCAGAAAAGAAGAAAACAGAAGTTATTGAACATGAATGCAGAAACTATAACAAACCCAAGTTTTTAAAAAGTTGATTTTATGGGTTTTTTTTAAATATATTTTTCTTTTTTTAATGAAATTTTGCCTTAGTTTAATCATGATTTTAATTAAATCTATGATGAAATGTAAAAATTGAGGAATATTGCATTTCACATCATCTCAACATATTGTTCCATATTAGATTGGACAATACTGAATTATATATACCATCACACTCTCATGCTTAAACATTTAATCTAAACAAAATATAATCACCACAGTCACGACACACTTATTCAGGGGAAGTGATTTTATTTATTTATTTATTTTTTTGACAAATTCAGTGACTTTTTTATACAAGTCAGGTTGGTTATTCCCTTATAGATGTCTTTTTTTTTCTTTTTGTGAAAACCATGCTTAATTTTTACTCAGGTTATTTCATAGAAAATATTATGGGATAGAAGAAATCATTGAACAAATGTGTTTAATGAAATTCTACTTGTCCTCAGATGCTGATATTTCAGTGTGACAACTAAACAGCAATCCTGTTTTTTTTTCCTTTATGCTCAGGGCACATCTCTTATGGTTAAGTGAAGGTTATCAGACACAGACTTTAATCAGTTAAACCATTCGCGGTGTGGTTTGTTTGTGTTTTGCTCATTCCCACAAATTGTTCACAAGAGGACACATTCAATTAGTTATTTCATTATTGCCTCGGGTGAAATCAATCGACAATGCCGATAACAAAGCCACATCAATTTGTGAGCGGACTCCAGTGCATTTTTCAAAATGACTGAGGACCACTTCTGTTCAGGCACCCACAAGTCTGACAGTTTAGCACGCACTCTCATAATGATCTGTTTCATCACAAACTCTCAGTCTCCAGTTTTGTTTGTTGTTTTGGTTTTTTGACTGTTGTGACCACAAATTCCACATGTAAAGTCCGTCTTAAGTCCCTCAGTGATATTTGGCATTTTTCTGTCACCCTTACCTCTCCCCTTCTGTAGCATAGATAAACAATACGAGTGACAGTCTCTCATCACTCAAGAGGCTGAATATCTGGCCCTGACCCGATAACATCAAGTGTGTGTGTCACCTGTCAAGTGGCTTCTGTCACACTTCAGTGGGAACTCAAAAACAAGAGTCCGTGTGCATGTGTGTGCCTTGGAAACGGACTGAGTGTGTGAAGTCCAATGGGGGGATGGGGTGGTATAGCGCTGTGGGTTTAAGAGTGCCTGTTGGCATGCAAGTGCAGGCGTCTTTTAGGCATGAGTGGAGTTGAGAGAGTTGAGGGGCTGGGAAGGCGGTGGTGCTTGTGAAGGTAAGCCACGAAACAGAAAAAGAAATGGGGGGGGGGTGGCGTAACGACCCAAATGGGAAGGACTTGTGCAGACACTGTGAAACTATCTCATTTTGTAGGCTCTGCTGGTCTCATTCTCATGTTCGGAAGGGGCAGGGTGATGTGGGAATGCAATTATTTTCACCTATAAAAGGCAACATATGCCAAGATCATAAAACTTCTTATTGGACAGTAATTTATTAAAGCAAGTAATAGAAATGGAGAGTGCAAAGACACAAGCTATAATATGAAGGTGTCGTTCTGCTTCTCATTAATGACCTGGGCGTCAGTGAAATTCAATAGTGTGGGTGTCTGACATCTGAGGGAGAGATTAGAGGAACAGAAAGATATCCTTTCTTCACAAGAGCCCAGGGAAATGGTAACGTTCATTGTGTTATACATAATATGTAAATCTCATTCTCTATACATTCCCTGTGTTTCTCCAATTCACGTCATTAAATACATCATTTGACTCCTTAATTAAACATTTATTTATTTCATGGTACATTTAATTAATGATTTAATTTATTTAATTGTGTCACTTTTAACCCTCCATATTTTAGCCGTGGGATTCAATTAAAATTTTTAATCAAGTTATTTGCAGTGTTTGTAATTGATTGCAAAAAAACATATAACAACAATATCAGCAATATCTTCAATTTGAAATTCATTTTTCCTGCTAAATAATGTAGTAAATAGACATATGAGCTTATCAACAAATATTTATTTTGTTAATCGGGTTACTCAAACATTCAGAGTGATGCAGGAAGTCCTAATCATTCATGTAACTTCTTAGAAAAATTTGGAACATGTTTGCTGATATTAGAGTTGAGGACATACGTGTTTGCTGCAATAGGTTTTGCATTCAGATGGTATTTTAGGCCTGAATACATTCGGTGATGGGCCAACTCCTTTTTGAAAATGTGTACACAATAATAGTCTCTTCCAGTGTCCCATCAGATATCGCATTGTTTTTTTTGTTTGTTTTTTTTGTTGTTTGTTTTTTTTTAAGCAGAAAAGAAAACCAGTGTCCCAAGACAAGTGGCCATTGATTTACAAATGTACCAGAAAGAAAAAAAAAAACAGAATTTTCTGGTGTGCACCAGATCCTACATTGTGCGCCACAGATACTTTCTTGTGCATACCAGATAGTATCTTGTGCTTACCAGAAGCTATCTAGTGCACACCAGATACTATCTAGTGTGCACGAAAAAGTTATTATTTTTTTTTACTTTCCTCCAATGTCCCTTTAGAGGCTCCATAATATTTCTAAATCGATGTAACTAATTGATCTAGATTATATTTTATATAGACAGATAGGCATGATTATAAGTGGCCCAATTACATGTGGCCTATGAGTGCACACCCACTGCACACCAGGTGGCTTTGGTGTGTTTCCTTTTGGTATTTTTGGTTAAATGTGCATGCAGCTTTTCAGTTGCATTAATGGTTTTAGTTTTGACTCCAACAATAACCAAAGCGGTCCAAAGCAGCAAACAGCCGCCACCAAACAGAAAAATGGATGAGTGATCTGAAACGGCATCCTTCTTCGTCTGCTGAAAATGTTTAAGTCATTGTTGAGCTCTGAATGAGCAATAATAAACTATCATTGTGATCCTCACAATGCCAAATGACGTGGATTAGCCAGTAGGGGAGAAGGCTGTATTGAGGAACTTATCTGCATCATCTTATTATCTAATACACCAAGTGGAGGAGGAAATGATTCTACTATGGCACGTCTTTAACCAGAACAACGGAAATGAGTGCAAATGAGCCAGGCGGATATATTCCATTGTCTGAGGGCATTGTGATGGTAAAATACAGGTTTTGTTGTTGTAAATGACTCTTCATTCAGACAGAGCGAAGGATTTTGTATCTGTTTCTGAGATAAATACCAACACAAATGAGGCTGGAGAAAACAAAAGCAGAAAAGAGAGAAAATGGCAATTGAGTTAGAGAGATGGAAGGTTTTGTATAGCCCCATTGTACAAAGTCTGGCACACACCTTTGTGTTTGTTGTCAACTTCATGGTGACAACCATGTTCTGAAAAAAAAAAATAAAAATGCACAAAGGCAAGATGAGCTCCTCTAATTGTTGTAAACAGATGTCATATTGCAGTGAGTTTGTAGAAAAGTAAATAATTCCTCAGTGGCGGAAGGCCAACAAGTACACAGAAACACCCTCTTTTAGCTGATTTTGGCAATTCAAAACAACCACAATTGAAAAGATTTTTTTTATCCTTGGAACACAATGTTATCTTAGATTTTAAACCAGGTGATTTCACAAAATACCATTTTCATGCATATTATTTTCACAACAGAGCATCCATCACTATGCACAGTGTTATGCTGGTTTCACACTTGGTTTCAGTTGTATTAATGGGCCTCAGCCTTCCAATAATCCAGTAGTATTTTTAATTTTCTACAAGGCTGTTATTTATGAAATGTTTTCA
Source organism: Poecilia formosa (assembly GCF_000485575.1). NCBI lineage: Eukaryota > Metazoa > Chordata > Actinopteri > Cyprinodontiformes > Poeciliidae > Poecilia > Poecilia formosa. Next base: position 2,192,197 of record NW_006799972.1, read on the forward strand.
AAGATGGTAGATATCTGTGCTTTTTTCAGATCTTGTAGTTGTTTGGAAATTCTATCAGATTCATGATCAGCAATCAATTTACCTCAGCAAGCAGTTGCTTGACTGAAGAAAGAAAAAGAAACAGCAACCCTAACAACACTTGTAGGGGAAAAGAATAAGCATTTAATGTTTGCTGGTAAAGCTTTGTGTCATAAGGGAATGACATTTTTCAGTTTGAGTTGTTTAGAATTGCTAAAATGCAGTAAAATGGAGAACACTGACTATATCTTGAGCTTTCCACCATCTATAGAATTTCTTCACTTTTGTGCAAACTCAAACATCAAATTTAAGGCAGGAAAACAGCTAGAAATTTCAACCAAAACTTTACTACAAGAAATTCAGATGTCCCCTTTGAAATTCACTGATGTTGTTTAGATGTTTTAAATATCTGATTAGGTGTTAGCTTTTCATCATGTCTTGATTTTCTACTAACTTACAATGGCATGAAGGTTTTTCATGATTGTTACTTTAGAAAACCTCATTTCCAATTATTCCAAACAAGAATACCTCTAAACAGCCTAAAATCACTTTGCTTGTTGTGCAATGCAAAACAAGCACTGTTTTGCATTGCAGCTCTGACATCAACTGTTGTGACCACATAAGCAGACAAGTTTTACTGCTTAAAGTGAAACTCAACCCTAAATCATCTCTTTTTTTTTTCTTGATAAACTGTCTAAATAGGTCACCATAGGCTTTTCTCTTTGTGTTTCCTTGCAAATTTTGACTACTGGCCTCCTGGTCAAACAGTCCTTTTGCAGCTGAGTTTTCCTATTGGTTGCAGTGATACAGTCTGGTACAACTTTGTCACTTTGAGCATAAAAGCACACCACTCCCTCTCTCCCCACCTCTTTCCCGTAAGGGTTGGAGTAGCAAGTATTGCCGTGGTGACTGGCAACCATTGATCGATAGCATTACTCAGCTTTACAAATGCGTGATTTATTTGCAATGTGAACAAGGAGTAGAATGGGTCTCTTCTGTTCCGACTATTAGCAAAGGTATGGTGTTGAACGGATGACTGTGTGAAACCGCCTGCAGTGCTGAGGAAGTGGGAAAAGCTAATGGCTGGCGGGACTCGCTGCTCGCTCAGGACAGACGGGTCGTTAGATTTATCTCTAGAACAGTCTGAAACATCGATAAATATAGCGACAAAGTGGATAAGTTGACAACAGAGCTTCTTTCATCCTGATCACAGCTCCAATCACTCCCTCCTCTCATCCCCCACACTTGGCTGTCTCTTGGCTACTTTGCTGTAATTTTTCAAAATTTGCCACAGCCAGAGTTTTGCTTTCAGAGAAGGTAAAGTAAAACAGCCATTCATACAAAAAAAAATGCTTATTCCAATATTTAAATTTGCATTGACAGAATGTTAAAAATACATTTGCTTTTGCAAAATCCCAACTCCACATTTTCCCATAACCTTTGTGTTCTGTTCAATCAGGGATTGATCCAAGCCTGGTCAAGGTTCTGCAGGCCAACTGGTCAGTCTGTCGAACATGGCCACATCATGTCTGCCAAACAGAATAGAGAACACAAGGGGGTCCAATCCCTTGTTTGCATTGGAATCAATATCTAATTGATCACGGACTAATTATATAATCACACCTGAATTAATAAGAAACTGAATTGATTTCCAGATAACCTTTCCTTTTGTAAAAGTAAAGTAGCTCACATTGCGAGGTAAATACAGAAACTCCTCTCTAATGTATGTATGCATTTTATTTTTCAAAAGCCAAATGAAGGAGGCTATTTGAAGACCCATAAAGAACTTCATTAGTCACAGGCATGCACACTTGAACATACAGATGCACACACACGGTTTCCTCTATGTTTATATATGGACACACATATGCACAAATTCATGCAAGCACAGTTCCTTGGACATGTCTCATTAAATTCAGGTGAGCAGATTAATTAAAATGATATTTAAATCCCTCTAGACTGTAATCTCAGGTGTGTGTGTCACACGTAGACACACACGCGCACACGAATACATCAATTTATGGTTGCCAACAATGCATATGAAAAGATAGTAATTATGAGAGAAATTATTTATGGAACATAAAACCAAAAATAAAATCACAAAGGAGGAATTTCAAAACGTAAAAAGAACATAACATTTTCTGACAATTCTTTAGCATTTTTGAATTTTTGTTTCACCTCGGTGCATAAAGTAAAATTCTGTCAAGCTTGACCTTGTCTATTCCCTCTCAAAGCCTGTAATCAGTCAGGCTGTTTATTCACATCTCTGACCTTAACTAGAACATTAATCATGAACCTCAGGCATGCTTTGTAAAAAAAATAAAAAATAAATCCTACAGCAACCTAGATGGTGCCAGAATGTTCCAGCAGACTGAATGGTTTGGGGAAGGAAAGTCAGAGGTAAGAAGAGAAAGCGCACAACGTGTCTTTGTGAACATTTTGAGAATCTCAATGTCGGCTACATCAAAGAAAGTTTGACGTCATGATGATCGAGAAGGATTTCATACAGGTCCTGTTCGCTGAATATGTAACCCACTTAAAAACGACATCACTGCAATTTCTTAAAGGAACAGAACGCTGACATCTACGCCAAGGTATCTGCGTTCTGATTCTCACATGATATTGATAGAATGTCACTGCATGTTAACACAGGGAACAAAAGTGTTAAGTAGGAGGTGTGTTTCACATAAAAGCTTGCCTACTTTCCCACCAATCAAATCAAGATAAGAAGGAAACTGAAACCAGAAAGCAGCTCTTGTACGTGTTTCTAACCAAAAGAGATGATGACAGCAAGTCATTTTAATAATTTATTTTTCGACCTTAAAGAATGTCTATTTTGTTATGCTTTTTTTTTTGCTTCCCACTTAGAGCAATGCTTGAACGTGGACACAAAGAAAAAAGAGAGATCGAGTGTGAATTCAAAAGAGGAATAAAAAGGGAAGCCATCACATTTTGTGCTGCAGGCCCCTTCTTGACCTTCACCTGGTAGAGAGGCAAATTGCATTAGAGAATGACATGTCATTCATCTGGGCTGTACTCGGAGGATCATTTAGCTAATTTAATGATTAATAAGTTTAACACCTCTTAATAATTTCATTTGGCCCTGTGATTGAAATCCCGGGCTGAGCACGGCAGGAGGCAGATGAGGATGTCTGGGACTAAGACTGTCTGTCTGGAGCTGAGCAGAAAGACGTAGAATCTCCCCGAGGACTAGAGATCAGTCTATTACCACCGTGACCTTTTCTCTTCACTGGATATGCCATTAGAGAGGAAATCTGAAAGTAAAGCCTTGATTAACACAGTTATTCAACATGTTGAAAGAAAAATGGAAAAGGAAAAATATGTTCCTTCATTAGGAAAATGTTCTGCATTATTAATGTCAGAGAAGCCCAGCTAAGTGGACCTCGGAGCATTATAGATTCTTGGTTTAACCAGATGTGATCACTGCAGAGACTCACAACAGGCTCCTATAAACGTGTAAATGAAGTGTTTCCTGAAACCTTCCCGCGAAACGAATGCACAGTGATTCACCTTCGTATCGTTGTGACATTCATACCAATTTGATAATCGCAATGACCTTTTTTGATCTTTTATTTTTTTTTATTTGAATAGCGTCAAAATGCACTGGAAAAGATGAGAATGTTCATTTTTGCCTGTTGTGAAATATAATTTAGTACTCAGAAGTTTCCACATCATTGGTACCGTCTTTCAAGCACGTTTTTCTGTTTCCACCTTCAACACGCTGAGGAAATGCTGTGTAGCTACATTAGCATGCGAGTTCTCACGATCTCGTAACTTTCAGAACGAGAACTAGTTAGGCAACAGTATTCTCCACTGAAACTCATGACAATTTCTTGCGGGGGTGAAATCAAAGAGAAGGCAGCCTGAGTTGTAGTGAGAATACAGTCAGAGCTGATCATAGGACACAGCAGATGTTGTAGGTGGGATGAGTTAAGCTGTGAGCCACATACGAACACACACACACACACACACACACACAAGCTATCAATTGCTGCTCTCTGAGCTTTGTTTCAGAAGTCACAACTTTAACATCCTCACATATCCACTTGTTGGCCTTGTAAGGTGATAAACTTCCTGCAGTCAGATGAAGTAGCCACAAAAGGCTTGGTTTTTTGGTTGATATGCAACTTTGGGGAAAAAAAAACAAAAAAAAAAACAAACACATCTATAACACCCTTATCTTAAGACCAAATTTAAATGCCCCTCTTCTCTTTCTTACCTCGGTGTCCAAATCTCCACAGCTCACCTGCTGAGGTTATTTTCAAGTAACCAAATAGGGCTGCCCAGACCAGAGAAACACCATGACCTTGTCCTCTGCTGCTTTGAACCAAATGCGTTCCCTCATCTCCGTCCGACTCCTTGTGGCTTATGGCACACAAGGTCACGACGGATCCTCACTCGTTTCTTTGCACGTCCTCTGAGAAGTCAGCTCTGAGGTATGTGTGCGTGAATGCGGAGCTGAACATAGAAGGACCTCCAGACAACCTTGAAGAGCCCGCTCCAATCTATACAGCCACAGTTGATCCTTATCTACAGTATGGCAGGAAGGAGACCTTTTTAATTGTCTGAAGCCACATATTGTCACGGTGGACAAAGAGAGTCTATTAAGTCCATGCTACAATGTCCAGGAGAGGCAAACTAAAGACGTTGACATCTGAAAACCAGGCTGTCCGCTATTAGCTTTATGAACACGTGTGCTGTTCAACTTCGTAAACATTTTTTTTTTTTTTTACAAAAAACTATGAGGCTTATCTTTAAAAAAACAAAGCTCTGAGACATTGCTACTTTCTCATAACTATGTTGATAATAACATTAATCTGAGCCTGAATGCCTAGAAGCGAAAACGTTTTGCAAACCCAAAAATGCTTTGCTATGTTTTTCTCTCTTTTTTTTCTCGTATATCTTTTTTCCATGTCTCATAGAAAACCTGACCTGCAATAGTAGCATGGTCTTCAAAATAAACCAGCTTCCCTGAAACACGCAGGTCTTCGGAGAGAGGAAATGGCTAGGATCTCTGTGATGATTTTCGTTGGACGTTGCCACACATCATGTGTGCACTTAAAAGCGCTGGTGAAACTCAAACCTGTTCAAAATCTACTCAGGAAAACAAACACAGCTCCCACTCCAAATAAATGTCTGTTTGAAATAAAACGCTGGACCAATATTTTGGATTTGGTTAGAAAGAAATTAATACGTTTTGCAAATGGCCTTTTCATAGAACTGGGAATTCGCTTTGAGGGTGGCGTAGATCAAAGGTTGTGCACTGCCTGTTTGTTAGGGCGGTCTACCAACAGCCACATTGCTCTGGCACCAGTGTTTTTTGTTTTTTTTTGTTTTTTTTTGCAATAGGTTGCACCTGGAGAACACTAAGGCCAGTGTTTTGGTGAGAGATGTCTGCAGGGTCGCTTTCCGTGCCTTCTCCCACCTTTTATGAGCCCAAAGAAAAGCTGAAGTCAGAGAAGTGGAAAGTCTTGCACATCAGGGCATACGTGAGAAGATACACAACAAAGAGGCGCATATGAAGGCAAAGAAAAAACACACACTCCTGTCCTGTAGATGTCCATGTCGTTGAAAGACTTGAGGTTATGTTTTAAGTTTTGCATGATTCCAGAAAGTCTAATAAGGATTTTATTTTGTAAGTATTTTTTTTTTTTTTTCCCATAAGCCAATCTTCCTCTTATGTTTAGTTTTTATTGGTGATTCACCCAAATCATCGGGTAGCTGCTCGGGTTGTTTTTTTTCACATCTTCGCCACTATTTTAATTGCTTGTTTCCACCTGTGGAGAGAGAGGAGGAGAGGTTTTCCCCTCTCACTGACAAACACCGGCAAGCTTTGAGATGTCTTTCTAACGGGCCAGTGACAGTTTCCTCCTGTCACAACTCTGACTTCCTGTATAAGCATAACCTCATTAAAACTGCCACCCGAGTCTGTGGGCGGGCCTCGTGGCCCTCCCCTCCAATTAAGAGTAGTATGGGACGTCGCGCTGACAACTCCCACTTTGAGTTAAAATCCTGGAGCTCTAGGGGCTAACGCCATGTGTCAAAACATAATTATGATCTCACCCGTACCTCTGTCCAAAAGAGAGGAGTGAGTGTGCAAGAAGTAGAGGTAAAACAGTGAATTGGAGGTGGAGAGGGAGACAGCAGGCTTGGGGTCAGAGATTGGAGGCTGTGGAAGGAATAATGAACTGAGCTGAATAATGAGACTATTTGACCACATAATGTTATTCCTCTCCCTCACATGACTGTGCCTTAAAAATAAAGGGTGATATTTATTCGGTATACATCCACGCTGGGCAAGGGCATGTTCATCACCTGTCTGCCGACTCTCTTCCCACCGAGCAGCGAGAGTGAAGTTCAGCAGTCGAAATGTGCAGAGCCTGCTGGTGTTACACGTGTCTAGAAATGACACAAGATGACACACCTTTTTTGCTCCCTTATTCTTTTAAATTTCCAACACACACGTGCCCACACAAGTAGAAATGTGCACTGCAATGGATGTGCAGCTACACCGTTATAGGCAAACCTGTCCAGTTACTTATTGAGCATGATGAAGGCAACTTGCTCATCCAAACTCAACATCAGAATGGTCAAAAAAAGGAGATATTAGTGACTTTGAATGGGTTAGGGTTGTTGATCCCAGAAATGCACATCTGAGCAATCCCAGCAACTACTGATCTACTGGATTTTTTTTTAAAGCGATATTGTGCATTTTCCACGCACATAGTGCCATTTCATGTCACAACCAAGCAGCTATATTACCTTCTGATGTTAAAAGTACTGCATACATCAAACACAATTTAAAACAAATTTAACTTTGCAATGTAGCACCTTGAAATTAGGCCCTTTGTTTCTTTACATCTGGCGCTAGTCTGAAGGGGCTAAGTGGGGAGAGTTGCAGGATGGGGGTCAGGTGAAAACTCGACTTGTAACCTGCAGCTCTGAGGAGCTTTGTGGAAAAGGCACCGCCTGGTGAGATCAAACATTTCTGCAAAAAGAATCAATGCATGTTTTTGATGAGGGAAGAACATTATAACAAGATGCAAAGCTCCAAAAAGTTGATTTTACATAATGCTGCCCCTTTAAGCACAACCGTTTAAGACAGGGGTGTCCAAAGTTGGTCCTCGAGGGCCGGCATCCTGCATGGTTTAGTTCTCTCCCTGGTTTTACACACCTGCATCAAATGATGGCTCATCAGAAGGCCTAAGCAGAACACTGACTTGCTGAGGAGATTGTTACTACCACTAGGGAGAGAACTAAAACATGCAGGGTGCCGGCCCTCGAGGACCGACTTTGGACACCCCTGGTTTAAGAGAATGGCTCAAAAATTACAAAATAACCACGGAACAGCAATTGTGTTGGCAAAAATTATTCTTTGGTGTCAGAGGTCAGAGGAGGACTGGCATACTGATTCAACATGATAGGAAAGCAAATGCAGCTCAGACAACCACTTGTTAATGCCATGCAGAATATACCATCTCAAGCACACATAATGTTGACTGGAAAATGTTGCCTGGCTACATGAGTCTCAGTTTCAGCAGAAACATTCAGATAGTAGAGTCAGAAATTGAGCTGGATAACAAAAGGTGAAACCCTTCTGCGTTGTATCGATGATTTAGGCAGTTGGTGGTAGTGTAATGGTCTGAGGAATATTTGCATGGCACACTTTGGCCATCTTAGTATCTTGGATTGTTTAAACGCCACAGCCTGACTATTTTTGCTGAATATGTTTATCTCTGGAAATGAGTTGAATTCACAGTTTCCATTGATTCATTCATTAGAGCAGGTTAGACATGTGGTGCATGTCTGAACTGACCAACATGCTTCACATCATCGTGGTTGTCCAGCTGACCGATCTGCAGCAAAGTGTTGGGGCCAGTTCTGAAGACAAGGCTCCAATCTGGTACTAGCAAACTGTATCTAATAAAGTGACCCAGGAGCTTCAGAAAAAAATAAAAATAAAAATAAATAAATAAAATAAATAAATAAATAAAAATCACCCTTTCTAAACTTTTATTGCAGCAGTGGAGACCATTTTTGATTTCAAGTAATCTCCCCCACGGCAAAGCACACAGAGACGAAGGGGGTAAAGAGGATAAATGGAAGAAAGAGGTCACAGAAGATTGGCACTGAAGATGACCTCCTGTCTGCAGTGTGCAGTGTCCCAACGAGGCTTCTGTGACCCCACCAACAAGACTCTGCAGGAGCCAACACACTGCAAGCTGTGCCAACTGTCACAGCTGCCAGTCAGCTAGGTTTGATCACTTTAACATTATGTCACCTTAGTCTACTACTTGAGCAACACGATAACGTTTGCACTTACACCTTTGATGTAGAAATTTAAAAACTGCAAATTGTAAATGACCCTGCACCAACATAAGTTAACTCTCAATACGCATGTTTTTTATTTTTGTTTTTTTTTTTTATTAGATTTTCAAAAACATCTAAGCCAGTTTTGGCCTCCCTCTTGCTCTTTTTGTTATTTACCCCACTTTTTGTATGATGAGGGGGATGCAGGCTCGCAGATAGGAACAGACAGGTGTGAGGCGTGAGATGTTTGACATGCTCACACAGCATGCGTTCATCACAGAGACAAGACGTGTTTGACAGCAGCGACTCCCTGACCATGACTACATTATCTCTTGGTGTGTTGCTGAAGGTCAGGAGAGAGTCCTGCAATACTGAGGAAAAGCAAACACATGATGTGACTGTAGAGGACAGACGAATGAAAGCCATCCTAAAGGGCAAATATTTAATAAACTTTTTTTTTTTGTTCGTTTGTTTTGTTTTTAGACTGTTTAACACAGAAAAGGATTTGGTTTTTGCCGAATCAAATACTTTAACTGTATTTATCAATCATTTTGCCTTTGGGGGTGCTGGTAACTTTAATAAACTAATATAACGCAAATTCATTATTGACACCCTTAGCAAAAATGTGTACAATTGTTGCTGTGGACACACTGTAAACCCCAAGAAGATTTGAAAGTAGATTCAACCTTCCTGATCACACTGACTGTGGATGGCGAAAAGATACACGTTTTCTTCTTGTCGAACCTCGTTACTGAAATCTCCAATAGTTTTTAACTTCCTGTAGACACAAGTGTAGGAGAGGAGCTGTTCCCCCGACTTATTCAGTTCAATTCATTTATGTATCTCATGATTTGTAGAGGTGATCAGTGGATCAAGGTGGAGACGGCAGTGGGCGTTGTAATAATAAACAACTTCTTCTTTAGCCAGAACTGTAATTCTTTTGCAGACTTTTACTGATATTCCCGTTAGAATGTCCAATATTCAGCTTCCCCCATCTGCACATCAACTCTTGTCGTTTTCTTTTCTCCCTATTGAACAATTTCAGTATTTCACTGAAGCAGTGATGTGTTCTGGGTGACGGTCCATGTTCAGTTTTAGATGTAGGCCAAAATGTTTACTTTGGGTCTGTTGACCACATCATGCTCTCCCACGTTTGCTGTGCTTCCTACTTGGCATCGAGAAACTGGATTTTGTTTGGTGGTTGTTCAATAAAATTGTTCTTTGATTTGTGGAGCGAACACATTTTTCTCAGCAGATTCTTGCATTTGGGTTATGGATCTTTGCAGCTCCTCCTTAGTTACCAGAGGCCCCTTGACTGCTTCTCCAATCAGTGCTTTCCTTGGCTTAGTTGTTGTCTTGGTAAGATTGCTGTGATGCCATATTCTTTCCATGGATTTAGCACCATGAATCATGTAACTTCCACTTCATAAATATGCAAAACACTCTTTCCTGTATTTGCATGTCACATAGAATATCAGTGAAATAAATAGACATATGTACTTGCAGCATAACAAAATGTTCAGTGTGTTTGAATACATAGTGGTTAGAGTTTAAAAAAGTCATTGGGACATTTAATACCAACTGATAAAACAGCCGTCTAAGGAAGACCACCTTACAGGTTTGACTCAGTATGAATGGGACTTATGAAGACCAAAACATGTTTGCTTTACTTCAATAACATTTTCTTTTTTTTTTTCTTTAATTCCAATTTTGAAGAGTGACTAAGAGATATGGGTCTCTGTGTCACATCATTTTAATGCAACACGAAGTCAATGATTAGCAATGAAAAAATACTCAGAGGAAAAGTTACAGATATATATTTTGATAATGTGGGATTGAGCTTCCAAAAGAAACTCCATCTTCATGATGGTGGTATCAATTGGCTAATACATTCTAAGGACATGACAATTTTATTCGAGATACAAATCAGGCAGAGCAAAAACAACAGACATTATTTGAACAGAGATGTCAATTACAGCAGTACACAGCCATTATGTGGCATTTCCTCCAGGGTGGCAGTATGATTGGAGAGGGAGAAAGTGGGGGGCATGGGGATAAATGGGCCCAGTGTTTGTAATGGAGAGGAGCATGGCCGCCAGCCAGGGATTTGAGTTAGCAGGCCTTGTCCTGGAGAGGAACACTTCACACTCTGCCAACTGGGGCTGCCCATGCGGGGAATGACATGTAGAGACCTCTCTTTTCTCCACCGTCTTTCCTTGTGTGTGAATGCGTGCGCGTTCTTTGCCATGCGAGGGGTGTGCGCCTGTGCCCTTGCGTGAAAGTGATTAAGGAGAGTCCACTGGAGCACGTTACTCAGTCCTCCTCCCTCATGAGCATTGACAAAGAAAGCTCGGCTGAAGCTTGCTTGCAGCAATTCAAACTCGGGCTGCAGCGTTAGCCACGGGAAACTCGTGGAGAAACACTGCTTTCTGGGAGGTGCCATCTCTCTGTTGAAGGGGGCTTTATTGGGTTTAAAACAACTAATTTCAACCATTCGTTTTTCAAAAACAGGCGGAGCAGTTGGATGTTTTTTTTTTTGTTGTTGTTGTTTTTCTGCATACACACACCCACACACATGTAAGCAGCCCAGTGAACACAAATGCACACACCCTAATTGCTGTAAATGAGTGAACGTTTGAAGCGGGTGGACAGGTCTGGCTGAGTGGACGGTTTCACGCGTTCATGCACTGCTGCCCAGGCAGCATAATGAGGTGTGACGCATCAGACTAAGTGGCTAATGGGGTGTGAAGTCATTAGAACACTGCCTGGATCCCTCTAACCCTTCGCTGTCTCTAACTTGATCTTTCTGTGCAACTCTGTCTCATTTGTTTTCGCTTTCACCACCGTCCTCCATCAGTTTTGCCATATTTTTCTTTACCTCCTTTCTAATAATGTCATGATAATCTATGCTGTTTTCTAATTCATCATTAACAGTGACTAGGTATTATATCAAACCTTCCTCTTCTGTTTATGACCACCACATTTAGAGATAATGCCAGAGAGCTAAATGCAATGCTTTTATTCTGGTAATAAACAACAAATGGATGTTCACCTATAAAAAAAAATAAATAAATCCCTAAAAACCTCTTTAGAGTTAGTGGTTATTTTGCTGAGAATTGCAAGTTTCGAGATAAAGAGTAAAGCAGCTACATTTTAATCTAAATAAAATTTTAAAGAAGGAGCAGCAGAAAATACAATGCACACATGTGAACACTGACAAATGCAAATAGTTCAACACATGCCAAAAAAAACATAAACTGAGCAGAGGACATCTGTTCACGGGAATCAAACATCTATATGAACATGGAACAGATTGTAGACATTAAAAGAAGGAATCTCTCTCCTTCTGTCATTTCGTAGTATTGGTTTTCCTAATCCTTGGTTTTTGTCCTGTACAGTTTGGCTCAGACAAGTCGCTGAAACAAAGCGACTGTCTTTTCTACGTCCAGATTATTCTGTCAGAGTTACCAGAGCCCATCTGCAGTAGTCAATGTGCAAGAGTTTATTGTAAACATACTGGACAGGCGATGTATGCACACACCCACACCTTCATGTGATTTACAGTTGTAATCTAACATGATTTTTGGACTTTAGAGGGAAGTAAAAGTGCTCAAAGAATACATGTTTATGCGCAAAGAAAACTTCAGTCAAAAAGGCCCCTGGCTGAGATTTGAACTCAGGATGTTTTGGCTTTAAAGCAACCAGTCTTTCCAAGCAAAACATTGGCTTGTAGAGAAATTTCCACGATGGGTTCCTGGACATTTTTTTTTTCTTCTGTGAAACTTAAAGCAGTATGTAACTTTTACAAAAATATGCATTTTACACAATTGTTAAAAGTTTCAACATGTCATGGCAGGTTAATATGAGACAGATAAGCTGTGACAATATCAAACTCCTCCACCTCCTCCCAATGCTGCTAGTGCCATCTGAAGAAATGCCAAAAACAACCAATCAGAGGAGTGTCTTAGCGCTGTCAATCATCCCATTGAATGCACTGCTAAATGTGTTAATGGCAGAGAAACAACTTACTGTCCCAGGAGAAATGTTTATTCGACTTCATCGGTGGCCATGCTAAAAACCCTGATAATTCAAAGCAGACTTCGTTTTTGCGGAAAAAAAAAGAGAAAAATGAGCAGGGTGTGAGCAGCTCACACATGAATATGATTGACAGCACAACGATCATCATTCTGGCTGTGACTGGATGCTTCTGGTGGAGCAGTGCAGTTGTGCAGATGACAGCAGGTCATTAGCGAGAAGGCACAGGAGCTTAATTTTTCCTCAAATTAATTGCCCCCTATTATACTATCATGACAAAGTGATAGTTTAACAAATCTGTCAACAATATATGCTTTTTGTAAAAGTTATGTTTTGCAGCTGCGACAGAACCTTTTCATCTCCCCGTGTTTTTGTTGTGTGCGTGTGTGTGCATTTCGACTGGGGTTGTGAAATCTGTAGCGATTATGTAGATAAGGTCCCCTGCTAGTGAACTGGCCCACCTCTGGCAGGAGAACTGTAGTGATCGGGCGACAAAGATCTCTGCCCACTTCGGCTATAAAATCCATAATGCTAAAAATGTACTTATGTTATAAATTATATACAAATGTTGTAATATAATAAATTAGTTGCACCAATCGCTACGCCTATAAAGAAAATAAAAATGAGAGAATTTCTAATATGGCATATTGGCTAAATTCTTAAATTAAGTAAAACTAAATTCAATTTTGAAGAAGTTTGTAAAAATCCACATTTCTTTGAACCTGCAAAATTCACTGCGTATGAACAACCACACAGAAATTCTGAGGCTGCTGCAGCACGTCTGCTCCACTGAAACTTGAAATCTGCAAATGGTACCTCTGTTCGCTTTATCCTGTATAACAAAGCACAAATGATGAAAATATTTTAAAAATATAATTTACAATTTCGCAAATAAGATGAGAGCCTTATTCTGTCTTTAGATATTTGTAAAAAGATTGGGAGTGGCGGTTCAAGCCTCTGAACAAATATTTCCATGAAGTTTGTTAGATTTTTTTATAGATGCATTTGAATATTAATTCTGTGAAAACTGGTATTTGGCATGGGTGGCTGGGCTTAATTATGGTTGCAACAACAACAACAGAAGTCCATTCAGACAATTCATTTGTCTACAGAGGAGTGTAGACTAGAAGATTCATAAAAAAAAAATGCTAGGGAAATTGAGTCAGAGAGAAATGCCTAGCCTCATCTTGCAACAGCGCTCCATCTTTAGTGGACATCTATCCATTTCCAGGGTACATATATATTTATTTTTGAATTATTTGGCCCTGGTTTCAGCAGAATATGCATAAGAGACTGACTACTCTCAGCCATGAAGAAGACGTACCCTGCAGAGGAAACGCACCTTACGCTATTTCTTGTGGAACTGTTAAAATAATGCATCAGTCTTGGTCTTGCAACTCATCTTTGCCTTTAACACACTCTTATTTTAGTTGGGTTCAGCAGTGACAGAAAATGTTTGACAGGGTTAAGAGAAGGTGTAACAAAGCAGTCTAGTCTTCTGAACTCCAAGTACAACCCATCTAATATTAAGAAAAATAAAACAGCAAGCGTATGGATTTAAATTGCAACCAAGGGACACAGCCTGTTCTGTTTTCCGATTCTCTGCTCCTTGTGCGTGTGAGAGAGAGCACAACACCAACCGTGGCACCAGCCCCTTGTGTAATTTCATTAACCTTTACACAAAGCAGTGCATGTACAGATCCTCCCAGCAGATTATAAGAAGCGAATCCTCCCACGCATCTACTGAAAGTTACAGCTGTGCTAAGTCACAGTTAAAGGTGATAATCTGCAACGTTCGTTTTCCCCTTATGATTCTAGATAAAGTCTTTGTTTCTGAAATGCGTACACAATCAAAATACCAAGTTAAAGAGACGAAGTAAACGTCTTAAATACTTGGTGTAAAATCTGTCGGTGAACTAGTGGGTTTAGATTTCTTTTTACTTTTAAATAACATGAAACATTTTTTTATGTAGTAAATTAAAGGGTTAAATTATAAACATTGCATAATAATGTGTAACAAATTGTCACGTTAAAGCTACCCAGGTTCAATTATATGATATTTTAAAGCCTGTCTGATTCATTCTTATTATTTTGAAAAAATCTCCTCAGTGAATTCAGCTACATTTTCACACCCTATACTTTTGCCGATCAGAGACCAGTATTTATGTCAAAGACCGCTTGGAGATCAAAGTCTTTCCTACAGATATTTTTGACATGGAGGACATTTCTGCTCTTCCACTGTACCTCTTCAGTGGCAGGCTTCCAGAGCCAGCTCTCGTTGGCTCCTCCGTGGGTTACAGCGTTCTCTAATCCACCCACTAGAGCTTCTCTGTGGGTTCCAGTGTTCCACAGTCTCCAGAGCTCCAATGTGGGTTTTCCCGCCCATCTCCCGGTTGCCCTCTTGACAGCATTCTCCTTGGGCTCGCCATGCCTCCTTGGTGACCCCAGGGGTTCCTCTGTCTTTACCTCTGGCCTCCAGACCTCTTTTGCCACAACCACTAGCCTCCAGATTTTTCTGCACATGTCCTGGTCACCTACTGCAGCTTCTCCACTGAAGGTCCCAGCCATTCCAGCACAGTATGGTTTGACCACCCAGTGCACCATTGCCGTGGTGCACTGGTGCACCAATGAGCTTATTGTTAGAAAGGTTTTACCATATCCAGCAATTCTTATTGTTCTTCCGTGTTTGATTTTTCACTTTGTTCCTTGTGTTCTGTTCTTTGTTCATTTGGATATTTTGTTCTATTCCCTTTGGTTTGTAGTTTATTTGAGCTCCATTTGTGTTGGTCTTTCTCATTTTCCCTGTTTGCATTCTGAGACAGTTGTTTGTGACTGCCTCCTATTGATCTTGTTTCTTTGTCATTTTACCATGTTTTTTTCTGGTGGATCTTGTCATCTCTGAAATAAGGATGTACGCCTGTTGGTTTCAAGACGTATTCTCATGTCCTACTACCCTATTTTGGCTGCTAAAGAATCCATCCGCATGTCGTACTCTGGAGAAAGTTTGTGAATGCACGATAGTGTGGAAAAATATCTTTTTCTTATCTCGTAGCATTTACCCAGGAGACAATTATCGACTTTAAAATGAGATCTAAACGCAAAATTTGTAATATGTCATTTTGGTTAAGTTCTGCAGTCGAAGTAAAATTAAATTCAACTTTGAAGAAGTCTGTAAAAATGCAAACTTCTTCAAAAGATGACAACATAATGCAGGTCTTAGTAAGGTTTTGATTTATGAAAAGTTTGATCTGGGCTGAGAAGCAGAAGAAACCAAAAGGTTCTTATTACTGGAATTTTTCCTTCCTTTTCCCTTTCAAATCATTCATTCAAAGTTAGGTCAGCCAGGCAGTGAAATGGAAGAGTCCAGCAATGAACACAGAAAACCAGTGAGCTCATATACTGAGGCAGGGAAAAATGCCATGGGACTATGTTCACGATCAAAGGCAAGTCTCATGGAGTGACTTTCATAACTTTTATTGTTTTTAGAACTTTGAGCTCACAGAAATCTCCCCAATGTGATGTTATCAAGTAGTGTTCAGGAGTTTCAGATATATGTGATTGTTCCACATTGTTCTTTCAAGGAACAAAAGTAATCTAATATTCTGTCAAATAATTTTCATAAATAGACATCTTTTTGAGTGGGAGCAGCTTAGTCAAAATCAAAGACATGAACTAAAATCTTCTAAGCAGGAAATCCCAAAAATGCATTAGTTTCAAAACCAACAAACCAGGGAGAGCCCATCATAACATCAGTGGGATCTTTGATTAAAATAAAAAAAGTTTAACTAATAGATTCTATAAAATAAACACATCAAATAATAAACACTTCAGTGCCAAAGTTACCACAGGACACCTCCAGATTTTCTGTCAGGCCACACAATATAATGCTGGTGGTTTCAAGGTTGTGATTTTCATGTTTTTTTTTTTTTTTTTTTTTTTTTTTTTTTAAGTACAAACCTCAATACTAATCCAATCTGAACACAGATACAAAGAAGTGATTTTACCATGAATTCAGAGACTAAATTCTTTTTTTTTTTTTGAGGGAACGGTTTTTGTAAAAACAATTGACTTTTTTTTTAAAATTTACTTTCCCAACATAAAGTTTTTACACAAGAAATGCAAAGTACTCAAACGACAATAGTGTTCTCTTTCTACGGTAACGAGTCTGACAAAAACCTAATTGAAACCAGGTACGTTTCCTCTATGTCTTGTACATTACCTTCTTCGCCTACAGTCGAAAATAACATGAACTCCATATTTACAATATATATATATATTTTTTTTTTCATTTTAATAGCACTCCAGAGAAATCCATTTGTAATTAGATCAATACTCTCATTTTCTTGTTTAGCATTTAATATAGAAAGATTAGAGCTGCCCCCAAATGGATTAAGTGTTCATTTCAGGACCATTTGTGTGGGGGCATTTCCCTTGTAAGGATTAGGTACGCTAATTAACCAGAATTAGCATCTGGAGGTGACTGTGTGTTTACAGTCAGACAAACCTCAAATCTATAAGGTCATGTGTTACCCTTTCTTAAAATTCAGACAAAATAAACTTGGCATTAAGTGATAAATGAGATGAAATGATAGGATCACATTCACAAAACAATTACTAGAGCTTTATTAAGGCTGTGAGAGAAAGAGTAAAGGCCTTGACATACTAAAGTGCAGAAATCGGTTCTCACTGACGTAGATGCGTGAAATCACCTGCAGAAAAGTGTGACACTCTCTCTCCGACTCAGTTTGGTAAAAACAAAACTGAGTATGCAGGAAGGGAATGAGGGAGGAACCCCTGCGGGTCAAGGGGGGTGATGCATCCAGAAGCGGGAGGGGCTTCCCCTAGGAGGTCGTTGGCGTTGTGTGAAAGGTGTGTGCCAAAACGAACATGCCGAAACTGTGTGACTGTACTTCAACTGTTCTGCTACAGATGAAGCATATTGGAGCCTTATATCCCCACAATGAAACATTTTTTTTGAAGAGCTGGATCATCTATGACCAGCCACTGCTGTGGAGCAGGTGTACAACCATATGCTTCTGGTTGTACACACCTCATGGCGTGATCTAGAAGTGAGACAGGAAACCAGTGCATTGTTCGATTGGCGCTAAAACCACGGAAGCCACTGTGCTCTGCAGGAGTCACCATCACAGAAGATGATTCCTCGACATGCGTGTGGCACTGGAGCCAAACGCTGCCAAACTCTTGAGAATTCATGTCCCCCCCTCAAAAAATGTGACCACAACAAAAGGATGTGACAAATCAAATTACACGATCGTCCATCTTCTCTCTGTTTCTTTAGCTTTGCATTGCTCTAGCTGTAGCTACTAACAGAAACCAATAATGGCAAATGACTCATGCTTCAAATCTATTACACCGATGGTTCCCCATTCTATTACATCTCTTTCTATGATATCCTTGGTCATAACAGGCAGAGTGAAATTCACCTGCCATCACAGTCTTACTGTAGTCCATATGTCAGAAGAAAGCTTTATGGCCTACCTATTGCAGACAGGTCAATCTCTCAACTCTAATGGCTTCTTTGGATCACGTGACAGCCAAATGCTCTGCAACACTCGTTACAGCAGATAGAAGCAGGAAATGATTATCAAGAGGTCAATTTATGCAAGAGAGAGGCAGAATGACAGAGTGAGAGGTCAGACCGTGTCCATATCTCTAGGCATTAAAGATTGACATGCAGAATCTGAGATGGCCCCTACACTGCCTCACTCCTCAGCACACACGCACTTCTCCATTTAAATATCTGACAGACGATGAAAGTGCAGCCATTAAAACGTCCGCTGAGTGCTTCAGGAATGAAATGGGGGAGATAAAAGAAATCCCCTGGGTAATCAACAGGGCTATGAATTAACCGTGAGTTTTAGATTGGGGGTGGGGGGGAGGGTAGGGGATTTGGTCCATGTTTTACTCATTTGTCATCATTCCTTTTCAAAACATCAGACCAGGCAAAATGCTAAAACCCGTATGGTTTTGAACCATAAGGTCAAAGGAGACGAAGCTGGTTCAATTACAATTGCATGTATTTTATTAAACTTAGCATTATAATTCTTGAAAATACTTCATGAGGAGACGTGTGACAGTGGTGTCAAGGTTTGAAATGAGATTTAAAAAAAATATTTTTAAGAGTATTAAAATCCAGAGGAATTGGTTTACAGACTGAATTTTGAAGAATCTGTTTTTGCTTAGAACAATTCAGTTGAAGTTTGAGATCGAAGAGCAATGCAGTTCTGAAGCAGACGGCCTGTATTGTCAATCACTGAATAATTAAACATTCAGATGGAATTTGGACTGTTGGTTCACAGCAAAAAGATCTCCAGCAACTGGTACAGGTTTCCTCCTACAATCCACATTGTTACACTTTTAAATCCTCAATTGTAACTTTAGAAGTTAGTTGTGTAAATGTATAACTGTGGTATAATTGTTTCCTTACAGCTTAATAGGCCTGGGTTAATATCCCAGCATGGGATATTTCTGCATGGAGTTTGCAGTGCTCTCCCTTGTTTGTGTGTTTTCTCTCTGGGTGCTTTGGCCTCCTCCCGCCGTCCAAAGCCATGTTTGTTAGATTAATTGAGCTCTCTAAATTCCCCTTTTAAAATAAGTTATCCTGCGTGTGCATGATTGTCTTGTGAAGGACTGGGTACCTGTCCAGGGTCTTACCTCTTAAGATGTAAAAAGGTGCGTGTAAGGTGACGCTAGATCACAGAAAGTACTCTCCTGAACACATAACGTGAAATGAAGTAAGTTTAAGTACTAACCATTGGTCATCTAGCCCAATGGTTAACCTGCAGAGTCATTAATTGGTGACGTTTTGCTTGTCAAAAAGAAAACAACAACATGGATACATTTCTCATATAAAATAAATGTAACAGTCTCACCAGTCCATATTCTGATACGTGTAACTGCTGACACCAAATAACCACAATCATTTGTACAGCATAAAACTACTGTATAATATTGCTAAGCACAAAATATGCACTTTCGGAACCAGCACTTATGGTGTTAAAGCTGAAGCTCGTCTCTAAGGTGGGCTGGACTGATGCTGGCTGTGGAGGATGACTGAGGTGAAGGGGTTAGGAGAGGAGTGAGCGCAGCTACAAGGGCCTCTGTCCCAGGCCAGTCTGCGAGCTGCAGCCCTGTGCTGATAAGACTGTAATAGTCCTCCTTAGAGGACCCAGGGCTCTGCTCCCCTTATTAGTCATTTATCACACCTGGCAGCCTCACTGAACCATAATTACTCTTCCCTTATCCCCCTGCACTGTCATGTCCATAAGAGCAGACAGAGCAGAGGGGGGAGGGAGAGAAATAACTGTAAGAAACCGTGTTTAGAGAGAGAGAGCGGACCGAGAGAAGAATGAGAGAGATGGAAGGAGAGGGGGCGGCTGGAGGAAATAGTAGTAGCACAAGTAGAAAATAATTTTGTGCAAACTGAACACACACACGTAACACATGGCGGAATGCCAACCTAACCGACACAAAAATCATGTCTCAAAAACTGAAGAACACCAAGAAAAAAAAAAAAAGCTGGTTGCACAAACCTTTTAAAATCCCTCTTTAATATACCATATGCATGCAATGATGGAAAGGAATGTAATCTCACAGATACACCCCCTTGCAAACAGAGCAGCCCCTGTGCAAGAAATGAGAACCAGTTGTTCACACTAAAGCTCTCCTGCTAACTATTCTAGCAGACAGGCTGCAGACGAGAGCATGTTAGGAAACTATCCCAGCACAAACAAGTGACACAAATTAATTTTCAGCTAATCAAGTTTAAACAGGCAAAATAATTGTGTTTTTTTTGTTTTTTTTAATACTCGGTGGTATGTTCAGATATTAAAACAGTGAGACTTATTCACAATTATATAACGTTGTTTGTTTTGATGTTTGAAAATGTCGTTTCCAGTACCGTAAATATAATTAAGTAAGATGAATCTATTATTTTTGAACAGATATAAAACAGAAACTGGCAGACATGGAAATCAACACTGGGATGCTTGCTTTAGCAGTGGAAAAACTCTCCTCCTCTTAGCACGAGCTGTTGAACTTTGCACGGGCTCTCCTCGCCTGTCTGGTACAAACACAGTACTGAGCTTGTCAAAACTGCTTGCTGCACTAACATTTCTTTCATGATTGAGCTACAGGGACATTTTCTCTGCAAAAGGTTTTATTTTGTTGCCACGTGCCTGGCTGTCATGAAGGTGCTCCCCCTGACACTGTAAGTAGATCCAGATGTGAGCCACATGCTTCCAATCCCAAGCTGAGGCTTGCCAACTTATACGCCCCAAAACCGCCCAGACCTTAACAACTGAAATCACCTCTCACACAACAGTTAGTTTCATTAGCAAACTGGTTTCGCCTTTCACAAAGACAACATGGTGAATTTCTAGTTATTCTGAGATTTCTCGCTATATAAATCTGGTCTTAATTGAAAATACTTTCACTAAAATAACTTGGAGCGCTCTTGAACACTACACTAAATGGCCAGAAGCCAGACCCTGCAAGACATCACTGTCAGCACCTTGGTGAGTTGTTTCAGTCTGGGGGCTATAGAGAGAGTGTTTCACTTATATATATACATATATATACATATATATACATATATGTTCATAAATAAGCTTTTAAACTTTTTTATTGCCTTAGTTTAAGCATTAACGTAAACACTTTGGTTCAGGAGGAAAGAGCAACATAGACACACAACAAAATAAGCATTTAATAACAGGAAGCACACACTCCCCGGATGCCCTGTCCAATTGTGGATGCGACCAGGGAGAGACGTGCCAACAGTTGTATCGTCCTTCACAGATGGGGACCACATCAGGACACACACAGAAAAGTCCAGATGTGTGAAAAGAGGGGGAACAGAGGGACTGCGACAGGGAGGGAGGTTGGGAAAGTGGAAAGAGAAATGGGATTGCATGAATTTTGCTGTCATTAAAAAAAAAAAAAAAACCTAACAGATGTGTAAGTCCCATAGGAGAAACATCTGGCTTCTCGCTCTCTCCCTCATGCACACACACACGCACGCACACAGAAAAACTTTTCAACAGCCATGTATGGTGAGAAAATGGATAATGTGCTTAAGATCCGTACTGCTGCCTTTCTCCATTTTAACAGGCATTTTATGAAGCAGCTTCCTTAATAGCCACTCACTTATAAAACAAAGCGGTAATGACATGCAAATGACTCGCAGGGAAACACTGTAAAGAGGATGTGATGTATGGGCCGTCTGTAGATCACAGACACACGCGCACATACTGAACAGAGTCACACAAACAACAAAGAAATGCTCTAGAAATCCTTTTCTGTTGTCCTTTTGCCCATTTAATTACACATACAAATGAAATATGATACCTGCAGTTTGACACTACATAAGATGTACTATATACAATTCATAAGGTGTATGAATTTTACTTACTTTTAAAAATAGTGGTTATTGTTAAGTTAAGCAAAATTCATACAGTCGTTTTGTGACTACAGTGGTGTCCTGAAAACACAGTCCCAAATGGCCAAAATCCTGTGTGTGCAGAAGAGAACTATAATATACTGTAATAAAGCACCGTAAATAAAACACAAAGAAAATGACAGAAAATAACAGCGTATCAAACTAAAAGCTAAAGAGGAGCATGTGTGAGGACTACTGCAGCTTTTCCAGCATCCAATTCAACTGACCTGGTGGAACGATGTGAGAGTCGTGGAAACAATTTTTACCTTAATCTACCGGAGTAATTCATCGATAATGATAACCATTGTATTGTAGTTCCTAAAAAAAATAATTAATCTTGATAGCTAAAGGCAAATTCATACGTCCCAGACCACGCTACCATCTGCTCGTCCTTGAAGCCATTGTGATATAAATGCTGGTCTTCGTCTGCTTGACCGCCAGGACAGTTTGCTAATGTCAATGTGCAACCCGCATTTTTCAGACTGAGCCCACCGACATCCATGAAGCTCCCCATCAAAGGACGGTAAACAGCAAAAGAGAAAGTGGTATAAATCATTAGCAAAAGGTAAAACAACAACGCTAGCTTATAAGTGTGCTTCTATACCAGAGTTGTTTTTGAGAACGCTGCTCTTACAATGGAAGAGCAAACTAAAACTAAAGGAAGAAAAACTAAGCACATCTTACGCCATCTCTGTCTTTTTTTTTTTTTTCTTTTCTGTGATGGTGCATTCACCCAATGCTTACAAACCAAAATGTGGATAGCTTGCTTTCTCATCTTACCTTAACAGTTAATAACCAGGCTGGATCTTCACTTTAAATATCCATAAATCAGTTTTTTTCCTGGTAGAACCTAAAAATGAAATATTGAGAATTGCAAAATAAAATGTCTGATTTCTTAGACATTCTTTCTTGGACAAACGGGATCAGATTTTTCAGTTATTTGCACTGTGGATACAATTGCTCCTTTCCAGAAAGATAGCATTCTTCCTATCCAGAATGAACACTTGAAGAGATTGTATTGAATTTTAATGGAGGAAGAACTCTCTTACCAGATGACTGTAACTGGAAATTAGAGATAAGTGAAGCCTTTTTTTATTATGATTAAATGTTAAAATGTCTTACAGTCTTCTTTGCCTTTTATACTGGGCAGCTTCTTGTGATTGTTCCCTAAATGAGGAGTTGTTGTAAGTGCATGCCATTGTCCAGGAAGTCTGATCCACCTTCAAAGGTTAGTGTGAAAATGAGCCAAATTTAATAAGAATGTTCTGCAGCATTCCCCACCCAATCAAAGCAAGTCTGATGTAAAAGGTCCACAAAATGTATACAGATTTCCTGTTTTCTCAACTTGGGATAAATGATCTGTTAGATGTCTTTCCAGGTGAGATTAAGAGAGCTCTGATTCTTTTGAATTGTGTTGCTTTTCAGTTCTTCTTTTCTACTTTCAGGGCAGAGTTGAACTTAGATCTCCATCCAAGCGCTGTCACATTTTTCTCAGTGGTTGTTTAGGATTCATTGTAAACTGATGCAGCATACGCCTGACTGTAAATACAGACATGGTAATTATGGAAGGTAAAATAGGAACAACTATGGACACAAAGTACTTCTCACAATTTAATAATTATTAATACGTATTCATTATAATAATTATTATTTATCACAAAACTGGCAAAGTAGATTTTGCTGCTATGTTTTTTTGTTGTTGTTTTTTTTGTTGTTTTTTTTGTTTTCCATTTTTAGGTTCAATTTAAGAAAACAAAAACATTCACAGATATATCCATCGTATTAGGTGCCTTTTACACAAATCCATTAATGTAAAACAAAAAATTATAAATTTAAATCCCAAGTCTTCAGATCTCATATAGATTTCCTTTATAAATAGACTTCCCTTCATTTATCCCCCCTGCCCCCTCCTGTGTCAATTCAGCAGCTAGAAATAAAGGCATGACTATATATGTTGCTCTCAAGCTGCCAGAGCATCTGCATCCTGACTCCAATTAGGAGAACAAACCACAGGGAGGCATATCCACCATCAGGAGTTCAAAGGTCACTGACAGGAAAGAAAGAAAGAAGGCAGCCAGACAGGCGGTGTGTACAGTAGACAGAGCAGCAACGCGAGTCTTCTCTCTACTGTAAAACTGAAATAATAAGCCAAAAATCTCCCTCTCCGTCTCTCTCATACTTGCGCTTTCACTCTCCATGTCCCTGTCACCTCTTCAGTCTGCTTCCTCGTTCCTCCTCTCTTTTTTGTTCTTTTTCTATTTATGACTTCCTCTGAAATCTCGGCGTCTCTTGCACACTTATGTGGTCCATAAATCAGGCTCTGAAAAGGACAGCGGACAGGGGGAGGGAGAGGGAGATGGAAAATCAGAGGGAGGCCTTCGCTGTTGTCTGAGCAAACGTTTAAAGGCCCACCTGAGAGCTTTAAAACTGAAACCTGCTGGAAATACAGTAATAACCAAGGTACGCAGGTGATGGGACCAGCAGCATGAAGCATTAAAAAATGCCACTGTGACAAGCTATAAGTGTCAAGTCGTCTCTGCGACATTACGCAAGTGCCATTAATTCCTCTCAGATGGGATTTAATTACAATACATTTCAGATAATAAGAGCCGGATCTATTTTTTTTTCCCTCTTTCACAGCTTATTAAAATGCTCTGCAGTGTTGCAGCAGTGTGCTCACTGGAATCCGTCTCCAGCACGACTGAATTTGGCCAGAGCAGTTCTGTAGATGCATGCCAGAAACTTGTATTGGACTCTGGGGTGATTAATTTTTGAAGTATGTTGTAAAGAGCTATGAGATCCATAAACAGGAGAGTACAAAACAGGCAACCCCTGGATGGCAACCGGAACAAAAAAAAAAAGAAGCCCACAAAGCGCTATGGACGCATACAGCCACAGCCAAGAATCATTTCTCCGAGTTACAGTTAAATCAATAGCATTGTTAACGCAGGAATTAAAATGACATTGCATGGCATCACATTTTGTAAAAATTGAGGGTTTAAAAGATGCCTATAAAATGACTATTGAATTTGACTTGGTTTTTGTAACTTAATTGCTGACTTGATGTACCTATGGGACAAGATTACTGGATATTAAATTTATAATAAAGGACATCTAAAATCATATTTTTGACCAAGAAAAGCTAAAAGTCTAGAAAGTAAGATACAAATAAAATATAATTAGCATTTTTATTGGTTCTCAAAATTATTGTTTTTTTTTTTTTTAAAGCCCTTTCCAAAAAGAAACATGCCCACAAAAATAGGAAGGTTCTACGATCGATGGATGGTGACTTATTATTTGGAAATATCTCATGGCAACAACAGATCTGATTAGTTTCTTGACCTTTTCGATGAGAATGTGTTGAATGGTTACTTGCTTTTGAGACAGAAAAAAAAAGCGGATTTTGTTTTCATTGAGCCACCAGAAAGTTTCTTCATTGGAAATACTGTTTTGTCCCAAAATAATGAAGTAACTGTTAGCAGACAACAGTTGTTATTTGATGACAAAATGAAATTTATCTATCAAGACTATACATCATTTTACTAGAGAGCAGTTTTTTTTTTGTCTCTGTGTCTGAGCAAAATGAAGGAGAAAACATTTGCTTTGACATTTGTTAGTCATATTTGACTGTAAGGCCTCTCAGTATGCTAATTTCCTTTTAAATCCCTAAATGTGTGAGCATGATAAGCTAAACAACGTGTCGCTTTAAGAAAACCGACAGTTGACAGATTTACAGATTGGCACGACTGATGGTGTTTCAGGACCAACATTTTGACAAGTATATTGCTGTAGCGTATTTAAATCCTCACATATAAAACTTGGATTAGTTATATGGATAAAAATAAGACATGGCTGCCCTTGTATGAAGCATCCAGTTGTTTAGAAAGACAGATGTAACAGTGCTGGCCAGAACTGGAGAAGAAATTGGAATAAGTAACTCAGCTATTGTCAGAATTCTGGTGTTTTGAAATAGACTTTTTGTCACATCAGTTAATCACTATTGTCATGAATTACAGGCAGACTGAGTTCACCATGAAGGATTATCAAGGGTCTTTGTTGGGTCCCGACTGTTCAGTCCTGTTGTCTGCTGTGAGTCTTTAAGTACTCACTTTATTTACTACAATCCGAGCTGGACATGTTGCTGTCACTGCCTTTGAACATCAAGTTGTGCACTGAAGACCCAGTTTGACCGTCCAGCCATGACGTCATCTGTTTTTCGTGTTCTTGGCTAAAGAACACTAAAGACAAGCCATAAGCATGGCTTTTCCTTCCATGCTTATTTACATATTTCCCAGTTGCTTAAATAGAAATTATTTTTTTACTATTTCAAATTATAAGCCTGAACACACTCAAAAACATAAAAAAAAAAAACAAGTTACAAGAATGATTAAATATGCCGTCTAAGCATCTATATGTGCAGGTGACATTAATAAATTTCAAAATAATAATAATGTGTCACTGTTTTATTCATTCATAAGCCCTGGTGACTGATGTAGAACAAAGGGGGAGGGGTGTTTATCAGCTTTCACTAAAAGCCCCTCCCACTTTCCCTTCTCTCGCTAGAATGTGTGTCCATCAGGCCTCATTACTCTAATGGCAGTGGCAGTGATTAAGGTTTCCTGGCTGCAGACCCCTTTGTTTGTTTGCCTGCGTTTCCCCCTCTTGAAGACAGCTTTCAGGATGCCTGCAGAACCGCTCCCCCTTCCACCGCTCTGCTCTCACGGGGATGTAGTCTTGCCAGAACAACCCTAGACCTTGGAGTTATCACATGGGTGCTGGGACAGGTTATCACATTTGGAGAGGAGGAAGCGAGCAGCTGCTCAGGTCCTGCACACAGGCTGATAATATGGTTTGCTGAAGGTACTTAGCTGCAACAATACTGGTGTTGTATTCTTTTCTGCCTTTCACCCAGACACTATCTAAAGCTTCCTTCAATATGCGCATATAGTGGCGCTCAAACACACGCTATAGTTACCCGTAAAACATGCAACGAAACGTACACAGGAATGACCAAAACTGAAAAGAAAATGTAAGAAGAACAATTGATTGAAAACTAAAGTCTTGTTTTTCTGACATTTTTTTTCCAAGTTTTTGCAAAAACGCAGTAAGATGCATTGTTTCAAACCTTCTCCTCCTCTTTCTGTTCACTGGAAACTACTTCACCTCTTCACTAACTTGCAAAAGAAACAGCTCTTGATTTCTATGTTTGAATCAGTTCTAATGTTTTTGATTCATCAAAAAAGAAACATTTAAAAAAATCCCTAGAGATAGCTCTGCAACATTAGATGTTTTTATCTGCGCCTCCCTAACCCCCACCTTCTATCCCATGCACAACAAAAAGGGAAAGTGTAGACATTTATTGTTCTTTGTACAACATTACTAAACCAATCTTGTCTCAGGACTTAGTCAAGTGCTCAATGAAGTGGGGCACTCAACGCTGCCTTCTTCAGTTTCACTCTATTCAGTCGTCTTTCTTGCAGCTTCATTCATAATAGATAGCTCTTTGGGTAGCTGTCACCAGAAGTCTATCAATGGCTCAACAGTAGTCAGTCATAGGCACAAAATCCATGGTGAGGAAAGACGGAAGTAAAAAGGGAGGATCAAATGAGAAAAGTTTTACTCTAGTTGCATCCTAATAAATGTAATATTAGGACAAGAGTAAATTTACACGTTTCAGGAGTTTAAATATCCATCACATTTCTATGTATTACTGTCTATAAGCAGTTTTACAAAATGCTTAGAGCAGGAGTGTCAAACCGATTTTTATTTCAGGCCTCATCAAGATTATGAATATTCTCAAAGGGCTGGTTTTGGCAGAATGGACTGAAAAAAACTACATATTAACAACTAAATAAAATATGTGATGCACAAAGAAAAAAACAATAAATAAAATAAGAGCAGAATCAGAGGAAACCAAGAACCGAGAAAAGATACCACCAATTTCTAAGAAAAGTTATTTCTTTTCTTTCTTTTTTTTTTTTCCTTGGCAAAATGTACTAGTTGAAGTAATTTGATTTGAATGATAAGTTAATTCTTACCAACTCTGTACTCTTCTACAGTCTTAAGGACCACATAAATAGCTTTAATGGGCAGGATTTGGCCCATGGACCTCAAGTTTGACACATGTGGCTTATAGAGTGGCAATAAAAGAAATCTTATTTCTACGGACCGGAAAATATTTTCTTGCTCCAACTTTATGAGAGGTTCCTATCAAATTCAAAATATATATTTTATAATCATCCCTTTTTTTTCCGCCGGCTCTTTAATTTTCAATAAGACTAATTGTACGAATTTTTGCTTTTGTCTACATTTTTCACAGCATGTCAACTTTTAAAAAAAAACTTAAAAAAAAAAACAAAAACAAAAACAGACTATTCCCTCTCTTGTGGAAAAGCTACAGACCCAGACATCAGGTGCAGTCTTGCTTAATACAAGAATTAAAACGTAATTGTCTCATAAAAATGCTTATTGTGGCGTGACCCAAAACACCCCAGGAGGACCGTCAGCTGCCAGACACGAAAAAGTTCATTATGATGACCATGCAGAACGATGTCTGTCGCAGGAGACCATCAAACAACAACATGTACTCAAAAAGCAAGCAGACAAGCACAATACATAGAGAACGACCAAGTGTAAACAAAGAGCGGTACATGTTTGTCGCACATCTGAGCCGTCAGCGGCGGAGCCCAGGACCTGTGCACAGCTGTTCTCCCCTGTCCTGTCAGTAGGCTTCACCAGACAGGGCCTGTCCCAAAGGCCTGCACTGGGAGGCCTGCACACAGTCTGACATCTGGACTACACAGGAGGGAGCGATTGTTCCCCACTCAGATTTATTTATTTTTTTTTATCTTCCTGCCTCTTGTTTTATCTTACTCTATCCATCTTTGTCTGCATTTGTAACTCCGATCCTCATTCCATTCTCTTTCTTCATCTCTCTATTCTGTTACAGGAGGGTCCACAGGTCGCAGTCACCAGGGAAAGGATGATGAACAGCTCTACAGTTGAGCCAGCTGACTCT
The DNA here is from genome assembly GCF_000485575.1 of Poecilia formosa. NCBI lineage: Eukaryota > Metazoa > Chordata > Actinopteri > Cyprinodontiformes > Poeciliidae > Poecilia > Poecilia formosa. The sequence continues at coordinate 2,221,056 of NW_006799972.1, forward strand.
TTAGCGCAGTGCTTCCCCTTGTGCCTTTCGTTCTCTCCTCTTCCTCACCATCATTCTCCACTTTTTTTTTTCTAACTGTATCTGCTTAATGCACACACACCCCTCTTTCCATCCTGCCAGAGCTGCTAAAGCAAAAATGCTACATGTAAAAAAAGACGACATGAGTACAAGAACATTCAGGTCATGAATCATAACCCAATGTATTATAAAAAGCAAGCAGCCAGTAAATTTATTTCTTTGATCCATTTTACTGGGTTGTTCAAACCTCAGTTTTTGAAAGTTCTTTGATTTTTTTTATTGTTCCTAAAATTATTCATTGCAAAAAAAAAACAAAAAAAAAAAAGGTTTTTCTTCCTCGTGATCAAGTTTTGTTTTTTGTTTTTTTCAGCACTGGTTGAGCAACTTCCCTTTACCTCTGCATTCAACACATACAGAAAGTCCCCCTAAAGAGGTAAATAATTTTTTTTTCCTTTCTCTTTTAGGTTAAATAATTTTTTATGTTTTCACTTAGGCTAATATCCCAAGAAAGCAGACATATCCTTTGAGGGACACAAACACGGCAACATGTCTGGTATACTCCAGAAGCCACGAGGGTTTTAAGGCTTCTTGTGAAGGAAAACTGATAATTAAGGATATTTGTATCTTTGGCCTTTATTGAAATCTCTGTAAAGGTCCAAAGCCCTCACTAGCTTTATCTAAAAGATATGAGCGTCAGTGGCTACACCGACTTTATTATTTTACTTCCACAAGAGACTCAACTTATGCTAACACCACCTTAATGCTTTAAAGAGCTGCCATAACCTTCTGTTATTCTTCAGGTTCTTTGTTCTTGTCTCTTACTTGATAAGGCATGGCAGGCGCCAAGGTCACAGAGACAGGAGAAAGAGGAAGAGAAGAAGGAATAGAAGGGTGTGGAGGGAGGGGGGGGAGTATTTCTCTGGTGTAAATTAATAGTTCTATCTCTCTCTCTCTAGATGAAGAGGAAGAACCTCATCAAAATGTTGTCTCATCTCTTCACAAAACAAGACCACATTCAAGTCAGATAAATGAGAATTGTCACGCTCAAAATCATAATTACAAGCCAGCGTATTCCCTCCAGCACCGAGGAATGACTTTATCAGGCACCCATTGGTCTGTTAGCTCGGGGAGGATCCTCTAAGCTCCTCTCTTGTCTGCAATCTGTGATTGTTGAATTCCAAGGGGGGTATCAGGGCTGAAAGGACTGAATTTAACAAACCTAATTATCATGCTTTAATTAGTATCAGGGGTAAACCTCGGTGGGACACCTGCAGACTTAATTTATATCCTGACAAGCGGGGAACAAGTGTTAATGTGCCGTATTTATGATAATGCCCCAAAGTGCGCAGGAGGTGCTGGAGGAACCTCACCTCAACTCTTCCAGAACAATGTGAGAGGCAGGTAATTACAGAGAAAGGGTCTGAAGTGCTCAGGGATCAGCCTCGTCTCGTCGTGTTGCTGTACTGTCATAAAATCACAACAAGTGAATTCCATAACAAAAAGATTGCTTCTTTTATTGGGAGCCTTGACTTTTCACAATCTTGGAAAATCATAAAGTCAAAATGATGGAATCACTTTGAAAAGATTGAAAAATCAGTCGTAGACCAATGAGACGCACGATACAAGACGGATAAAGATTTCAGACAAGGAGGGATCAGGCAGCGCGTCTCTTGCAGAGGCCCATCTAGAGGCCCTTCATTGTGAGAAATGCTGGCCTTCACAGAAACTTCTACTCGCACAAATAAATGGGACAATTGTTGTCCTATTAGTCAAAAATAGATGTGCCGTTTGTCTGTTTTGCTACCACAAGCAAAGCTTTGCGAATGATAAAATAGGTTAGCAGGGCGGGGAAGAAACCTGGAAAATTATGCATATGCTGTATAGAGGTTGAATACACTGTTGTTAACCACTGCAGACATCCGCCTGGCCTGAGCGCTCTCTGCACCGAAAAGAAGAGGATGTATTCGATCCATTATGGAGGTCACACTGACGACGCTCTGACGAAAACATGCGATGGAGCAAAAAAAAAAAAAACAATAAAAAGAACAAAAATGTGATTGGAGGCAGAAAGAGACTCGTTAAAAAAAAAAAAAACTTGAGAAAGGTAATTACTGACTTATAGACGTCATCAAATTCTGGTTTAGAAGAAATTGAATATTTGGTAAAGCACACAGTTTATCACCTCCCTTTTCGACTTTCCTTTAAAGTTTTTTATTTATTTATTTTTTTTTATTATTACTATTTATTTATAAGGCTATCATTTTCCATTTATAGATTTACTTTAATACCTTACTTAGCCCATAGTTAACAGAGCAACTATTAGCTTTAACATATTATTTAAAGTTTAAAAGTAAACCTCTCTCTCAGGTGGGATGTGAAGCACATCAAGAAAAACAAACCTTTCCTAGCATTTAAAAAAAAAAAATGGCCTTTGAAGTAGCTCTTGTGTGGGATAATGCTGTGCATGAATAGAAAGGTGTGCGAATGCTGTGATAATACAGTAATTATTCCAATTATTTTCAAAAAATGCATAATGTTTCTTTCAGTATGTTTCATCTGAAACTGCATTGTCTCTTTGTAGCTTGTATGTCTGATTTTATTTCACGTTCTTCACATTTTCTAAGCTGTGGGCTTTCTGACATATCACCCCGTAAAGTAACCACAATGAAGGCGTTTGTTTTTACACGCCGTACAGTGACCTAATTCTAAAGTGTTCGGCACTTTGAAGTAAAAATTAGCTTTTAGGTGAAAGAAATGTATACATGTCAAATGAGTGGAAATAGCATAATGACTTTCAAAATGAGTCATTATGGCAAGTGCATAATGATGCCTAACACTTGCGTGAGTGTTTTGACATTTCTAAAGTGAATCTTTGTGTTCATTGAAGATTTTATGTTTGACAGAATCAGCTACAAAGAAGGTCTGCCTTGATCTTATTTCCACGTCTTTCAGACAAGTTTTGCATGTAGAGTTTTTGTAGTTCAGCTGAACCTCATGCATCGACGTTCGCAGTAATGTGAACAAGGATGGGACATGTTCCATCCTTTCAAAGCCTGAACCTAAATGTTCTAGGTGGAGACTGTGGTCTTAGTCTGAGGAGGAAAAATTGATGATCTGGAACTGTGGATGATCAATCACACACTGAAAGTGCAGGTCATCTACTTTCAGCGTTGGTACATGTCTAGGGTGTACCAATGCATCGAAAAGATTAGGGAATAAAAAAGGAAGTTTGTGAAGATGTCTAATCAGCCTTGAGAGCTTGAGGAAAAAAATTCAATATAATGTAATATAGATCACTCTTAAAGGGGTGGTGTTATGTATTTTCCTGGAACGCAGTGTCATTTTTATAGCACAGTGAAGTTACTATGTCACCTCCAGTTATAAAAAATACTGTATATATCAAACATGACTTCATAATTTTACACTTGGGCCCGTGTCTTTTTAAGAAGCTCTAACGCTGACACTTATTGTCATCACAACATTTCTCATCCTGCTATTTACCAACGTTCTTGGGAGCGTTGGGCTGTGAAGAAGTGTGATTGTTAAGCTTGGCTGATGCATAGTTCTTTTTTTGTTGTCCTGAATGTTTGGAATGCCTGGCTGCAACACTTTTTTTTCCCCCCGTTGATGAACAATAAAGGATCTGAACTGAAACAGCTGTTTGCTTGTTGCTGCTGCCACTAGTCTGAAGGAGCTGTGTGGGAAAGGCCTGGGCGAGGGGCGCGCTGTGAGGTGAAAGTTTGACTGGAGACTCACATCAATCTTATAGTATTTCTAAGTTTCTATGATTAAAATTACTATTATTGCTGTTAATCTAAAAAAAACGCATGCATTCTTTTTTCAAAATATGTTTGCTTTTATTTCTAAGATTAATTACACAGTTTATCTCACAAAGAGAGTCAGTCTTGATTTTTTTATAGTTAAAAACAAATTAAATGAAGTGCAGAATGTATGCGTTAGTAAAAAATAATGTGACTAGGTGAAAAAAATGGAAGCTTTCACTTCTAAATAGCACTACTGCTATCACGACTACTCTAATAAGTATAAGAAGAATTAAAATAATGCTGATGACATGTTTGCTGCAGAAACACTGAGGATTGTTCTGGCTCCACTGCAGCAACTTCATTTTTAATAAAACCGAGAACATTTAAAAAAACAAAACATTTTAACAAAACTGTGACAATATCACTGTGAATTTGCACACAATAAAATTATTAAAAAAAACAACTATGTAGTCACATCTCATATATAAAAGTTCTGTTTTTTACCATTTCATTGAATCTATATGAGTCTGCAAAAGGTTTCGTACTTAAACCGTTTTTTAATGAGTTAGTCACACTGTTTTTGTCAATTGCAAGTTTTGTCCTAAAGTTGCAATATGCAGTATTTACATCTTTAATCGACAGCAAACGCCTCGTTGCTATGTGAAGATGTAACGGTTTATTGATGTTTTTTTTTCCACAGCATGGAGCCTCTCTCTCCTTGAGCTTTCATACTTCACCCTCACCAGGATGGCAATGATCAAAGTCCTAGCTTTTCCTCTACTGAATAGCACATTTACTTCAGTCAAAATGATTCCCATAAAGGCAATGACTCAATCTATAACCGAATTGGTGGGTGAAGTGTTTAAAATGCTGTATCTTAAACTTTATACTTTCAGCTTTGAGTCCACATGTTGCTGATCACAGTGGTTTTCTATCGTAGTATATCAGCTTTTTGAGATGGTATTGAATTTAAATTTGTGAATAGTTTATTGAAGCTGCTCATACAAATGAGCAAATAAATGAAAGTAAAATGGGAAACTGAAATACCACAGAGCTTCTTAAATTTAATATGCCCTAAGCGTTTTGCTTTGTCTGACGTAGCAAAAATACCTCGTATGTGCCGTACATGTTACGGTTTGACGCTTTTTTTCATGTGGCTGACAGGAGTTTGAGGTTGCACTTACTGTAATCTTGAAGCCACTCCTTTGTTCACAGCTACTGAGGTTCGGAGAAATTCTTCTCAGAGTACATCATGAAACAAGATTTCCTTAGCGAAAGTTTGGTTATTAGTTACATTCCTTCCCACACCCGCTGAAGTGGGACTTTTGGTTTTCTGTTTTCTCCAGGGCTGCATGACTTCTTTGAGCTGACTAACTGTTGCTTGTGGGTTTGTTAAGCTGTGAGATCTGATTGTCAGCATTGGAAGTTTATGCGCAGCCTTTTTCTTTTCAGCTGCTTGGCTTGCAGTTGTGAAGAGCTAAAGGTGAAACGATGTGCCTTCCAACCTCCGAGCACCATCTCTGTACAGCAGCACTGGTCATACCAGTATCAGGTATTGACAGGTAGCTGTGAGGCCCAGCCATGGGAGCTCTTGGGGCAGATTGTGAGCAGCAGAAAAGCTGGATTGAGTAATCAGGCTCTTGGCAGGCAGACAGAAGACCTTCAGTAGAGCTGAACTGCTTTGAAAGCCCTATCTGCTGTTGTTCCCCGATGCGCTGGCAGCTTATCACCCAGGCAAATTTCCTTGAACCGTGCAGTCCATCCAGCACCCCCCACCCCGACACACATGCACACAGACAGTATAAATCCCCTGCGTCCGAGAGATTAATATAATGCAACTCTTTTGACTATGTTGCTGACACACTGAGAAAACGGCTGCTTCTCCAATCACAGGTTGTGAAGTTTACAATACACTGATGTTACGATGATACCAAAGGGAACAAGTCTGAAATTGTGATCGGTGCTTCAGATGAGGGTTTCCATGTCGGTAGTACAAACAGAGCATCGGTCCATATGCACTCAACACCTGGCCCTGGATTGTGCTCCCAGTTAATCTCAACATTAATTATTGATTCTTAGTTTAATTTGAGAGCCAGGCACATTGTAAGCCTGGGGACACTGCTTTAAATAATGCATATGACCCATTCAGAGGTAATCATATTGTCATTGATTAATATACATCGGTGTTCTGAAGCATACCTGATGTGTGTGGGAGTCAGACCCCGAGTACGATACAACTTGGCACTGTGACGGTATTTCAGGCCAGTAGTATCTCTCGAGTCTCATCCTCATTGTCTGATGTTTCAATCACAGTTTAGGAGCTGTGATTCATGGAAGCGCACAACATCAACTGACTGGATAACCCAGGAGACTCCCAACAGCCAGAAAGACTGGGGGAAAAAAAATAGAGACAAATAAAAAGAAATTTGGAAGTGAAAGAGGAAGATCAAATCCTCGCTAAAAAGATGTGAATGAGAAACATAGATTAGAGTAAAGCAAATTTAAGTTGATAAAGGACATCTCTTGGTGTGGTAGTTTAGAATTTCTTAAGTAAGGTAGTATCATGAGTTTATAAGCACTGGAACAGGCGGGGTATTATTTCAGCTTATGTCTTGATTAGTTAGTCTTCAACTAATCAAGAATAGACTTATCCTCTCAGAGCATTTCTCTGAGAGTTGGAAGGCATCTTTGCTCATATTGGACAAGTATTCAGGACCAACTAATCTGGATTTAAACAAAAGTTGCCAAGAAAGTTGTTTACTGAAGGTAAGATATTAACTGCTTACAATCTTCAGACAGAACCTAACTTATAAAATCTAGAAGAGTTCATTTGACTTGTAAAGATACGATGCACATACTAGATGAAATTATTCGGAGGAACAAAACAGACTCCCTTTACTGTAAGCGTAGACGTGTAAAAACTACACAGGTGCTTTATTAACCTTATAACAATCAGATGCTTGTCATTTACATAATGACAAGAATTATGTAAATCAATATTGGGATTCCAATACCCCCGCCTCTACAAACACATGCACACACACCTATATAGAAACAGTGGAAACATTGATGCAGATTCCATGTCACTCTGAGTTTGGTGTAAATAAACACAGATCTGTCCGGAAAGGATCTACGAGCTGAGGCCGCTTTCAGTGATGAAAAATTCATACGCTGTTGTTACCTAAATGCCATTCATAGAACACAGAGTTCAAAAACATGAACCAATTACAGTCTAAAACTCAGCTGTCTGGACAAAACACAGGCATTTTGATAGCTGCAAACTTCGACACACTCGAACCAATAAAAAGCCGTGCCATGCTCACATTCTGTCTCACGTACGCACACAAATGCACAGCCTCTATTGGAAAGACAAACAAATCCTGTCCAAGACTCTCCTTCTCTTCTTCAAGAGATTGTGAAAGCTTTGGCAAGCTTGAGTGAATATGTTGTTTTTGTTAATACATAAAGATTAGGGAAAGAGTCTGTAGGCCCGGTCTCCCCCTGCCTTCCTCCCCTCTCCTTTCATCCTCCCCCATCTTCTCCCCGAGTCTGGCAAGAGAGGTGGTCTTGTCAGACAGCTCTTCTCCTACGTACCACGGAGCTGTGAGAGGTGTGGAGCAAACTGGCTGAATTCTAGAAGGCTTCTGTCTTTCTTTCTTAAAACCCTTTTGAGTGCTGGAAAATACTCGCTGACAGTGGGCCTGTATGTGTTCTGCTGTCTGTTTGACAGGAAGGGAAGAACAGCCTGCACCAGATACAAAATACCACCACAAGCAGATACTTAACCAATCTGAGCGAGTTTCACAGGTTGAGTAAGAAACAATATTCTACAACTTAGGGACAGTCCGTTATATGTGGTTTATTTGAGACAGTTCATGGCCCTTTTTTAGCTTTTACCAACCACAGTGATAGTAAGAATGGATAAAATGGTGACCTAATAGACGTGGGTGGTTCGCTTATCTGGATCTTGTGGCATTGCTGCTGTGGAAGCATGTTTAAGAGTAAGCATGTATAAGTGGAGCATCAGAGGTGAGGCCTTATTTCACTTCAGACATAAATGCTTTGAGGAATGTTAACAAAGAACTCTGTAGTTAAGGGCTCACTAGCATTTAGACTTGATTTTTATACAATTCAAAGAAGAAACAATATATTTGTGTATTCGAATTGAATTTTTTTCGCACCAAATAGTTGTTTAAATGTAGGAGAAAGTAGTTATGAGAAATGCCCAACAAGTAAAGGGCGCTGGGAATTAGAAAGTGACTTGAAGAAAAAAAAGTGACCTAGTTCAGGATTGATGGAAAAAAATAGAGAGCAATAGATTGGTTTGATGTTGTTTCTGCAGTGAAGCAAGTGTTGTACCGGTCTGTCATGGTAAAAAGATTACTGTTACAAACATTCAAAATGAATTTCTTCCATTGGGTGTCCACACTCTCCCTCAGAGCTAGGCTGACAACAGCTAAAGCATGTATTAAACACATTTATACGCATACATGTATAAGTATATATTTGAGCCTACTTGGCATAATGAACTGCACACAATCAGTGTGTGTTTGACAACTACAAGTATGAGTCTATTCTGGGCAAAAAGACAAACAATTGCAATCAGAACCATGACTAGTGAGTAATTAGCTTCAGTTAGCTTAGCATGCTAACCATATCACACCTGAAGAACTCCTTGCATGCAGCCGCACCAATCTACCTATAGGTGGCTTCAAAGAACTAAAAATCACTGCATTTCAGTTTTGGTGAAAGTCACTAGACTTTTCATCTCTGTTACACCATGAAGTGGGAAGTCTGGGGTTTTCTGCTTGCATTCACAACCAAGTCCTGGATTAAGTGGAAGATGATGCATGGACGGAATGAATAATACCAAACATTTACTCCCTTATATCCAACGTCAAGTCGTGATAGCTTACGTTCAGGATTTTAACTCTTTTTCAAAACTGTAAACCTTTAATACGGTTTTCAGAATTGAAAAGTATTACAACCAGTTTTGGAACTGAGAAGATTCAGTTTTTTTTGTGTGTGTGTGTGTTGAGAAATCTACAAAGCACTCTGGTTTCCTTTCACAGTCTTCAGAACCCTGTAACACTACTCTGTGTTTTATAGGACAAAAAATTGTAAACGATAGCAAAAATTCCTCTAGCATCACCTTAGTATGCTTTTGGTATTTAGCATACACAATTTTGATCATAAGGTAAGCATGTCTTTGGAGTGCTAGATTTCTCACACCATTTATACTGCACATTTGCACACCTACTGCAAAATCACATCAGGTGTGACGAATAAATCAGAGTCTTGAGATAATAAAATTATCAAATCCCCCACTTTACTTTGCAGGAGCATCACTCAACTTATCGTGCTAGATGTTTCAAATTAAGTAAAACTGAAATAATTGCTTAGTTTTTTTTAATCTCTTGGCTACATTGACCAATTGACATAATGCTCAGGCATTGACATCTATGACTCTGGTAGAGTAAACCTCCAACAAACAAACAGTTATAATGGTGGAGGAAGTGAAGCTCACATTGTTACCTGGGACATTTGGTGAGAAATGTTGGTGTTATTGGCCAGCATTACAGTAGGAAAGATAGGTAACAAAACTGTCCTCTCTCATACATAGATGTGAGATAGGCAAGTGGAAAAAGTGAAGTTTTTTTGTAGTAAACCACACAGATATTTACGTTAAATCCAAAGGGTCTGATCTTAAAAGATTCTAAATAAGGAGCACCAAATTGCTTGTGCCAAAAAAATCCATTTAATTTGTGCCTGTAAATGAACTAAAAAGGGGGGAAAAAATATTTGTTTTATTTTCAATAACCTTTTAGCTATGTGATGGGTTTTCTGTCTTTTTCTTTATTAAAAAAAACATGACACGATATTAAAGTTTTATCTTCATGTTTTTTTGTATTGGATTTATTACAAAAATATTGTCAGTAGTCTGGTGATGGTAATATGCTGCATGTACACATCTTTTGTCTGTACAATATCTGTAACATGTAGTAGAAAAAAATCTGTGCCACCTTTTCTGGGCTTTAAACCCAGAGCATCCAGACATAACGGTGTTGTGCTGTGACGTGAACTTGTTGCTATGTTTTGATCACATACTGTACATCAGACTGTGCACTTGTACTATATGCCTGAAAAGTTACAATTGTCATTTCACTTTGAGACAAATTGCGAACGCCAATTGCTCGGTTGCTGATGAACCAGCTACACTGACTGACAGGTGGAATCAAGTCAATTGGGTACAAATAAAGTTTTAGACGTTCCTTCCCAGCTGGTCGGTTTACCTCAAATATAAATGAGAATAAAATAAAACAGTGATGTCCCAGTAATAATGACATTTCAAATTCTGACCCAACAGAAAATTGCCAAATCGACTTTCTTGATCCGAATAGAAACCAGAGTTACACGTGTCGGAGCCACCTAATTAATTTCCAGATGTAAATCCAATCTTCAGCTTTACCTGTGAGCTATACAAGTAAACCCTTTTAAGATAAACTTTTAAAAATAAAATGACAAAACCTAAAAAGATGTGGTGAGCAGTGGGCACAGCTGCACCCAAGAGCAGTTGAAATATGCAAGGACTGCAGCAAAGGAAAGAGGACAAGCGCCAGAAGAGCCACATCTATGCCACCCCTGAGTCAGGCAAGACCTGCTGTCCTGTCGCTCACCTTACTCTATGTACAGGAGATACTGGATCCGGTGTGCCTCAGAGAAAAAGGAATCAAACAATTAGGAAAATAATAAAGATAATCCCTTGATTTGTAGGGGGAGGTATGCCACAGACATGGAAATTACTGTTCACAGACACTCCTACCTATCTGACTGAGGTGGAGCTATTTTAATGAGAAGAATAGTCAAAAATATTTTCATCTTTAAATATGCAAACCTGGACATACTCCAGTTTATGGACACAGCGAGACAAAGTCAAAAAGTTTAAGGAATTTGAATATTTTTGCATGGCGCTATAGATGATGATACAGGCTGGGGTGGGGGGGAAGGGGGGGGATTGCTTTCCCCTTACTCAAGTAAAGTCCGACATCAAAGAGCATTTGTGGGTAACCGTCCTTCAAAGTCTGATACCACACGTCTTCCAACAGACCTGTGAGCCACACGAGTAAACCCTTCAAGAAAAGCTTTTTATCATCCTAAGTGAGGACGAGAGAAAGGCCTAAATCACATCAGGGACAACACCAGCTGCACATAAAAAGTTCCCTATTGAACAATGGAGCTGCCATGAGCACCACCTCTGTCTCCCAGCTGAGCCTAACAGTCGGGGCTTAACCAATCATTGAGGTCAGAGCAGACGCATGGATGACCAAAGTGCAGCCACCATAATGTAATTGTCATTGTATTGCTTTCCTGTGTAAAAGGCATCTCTTTTTTGGATTGGAGTGTGGATGAATAGGTCTGGGGTTCATGCAGGCAACTTTAAACTGATTTAAAGGAGACGAGTATGGTATTAAGATGCACTTTGGAGTAGTGGTGTTATTCAGGCATCACAATAGATCTCTGTAGGGACAATGCACTGATGTAATCAAAGCCCAACATCTCAGACTAATACCAATTCACCTGTGTCTTTACACACACTTATACAAGAATATGCTTAAAGGTAAGAAGGGGTCTGGTTGAAGAGGGAAACATAACTTGTTATAGCAAAAGGAACATAAAATGTTGTTTTCCTTAATAAAAGGAAGCAATATAAACCTTAAAAAATGTTAATAAGGAAGAAGATCAGCACATGGTGAAGTGATAAAAAACACTCAAAAAAAAAAAGAGAGAGACAAAGCAACTTTGGACAAATGGAGATTTGGACAACTTGGTGGAAAAAAATGTCCCAAGTTTCCTATGTCCTCTAACTCAGTAATCAAAATTAGATTCATCTCCCACTTTTTTTGTTATATTTTGATAACAAGCTTTTGGCCACTCTCATTAAATTTACATGAACAGTTTATAGTTTTCCAACATAAAAACTATAAACTGTTTTTATGTTGGGAAACAGTTTATATTAAACTAATGATTCAGTACGCAAGAAAGCACATTCCTGAAGCCATTAGCCGCATGATGACTTGTTAAAGCATTTTTATCAATTAATGTTTTATGGTAATCTAAATTTACCTAAAGTTTTGACAATTTAAGTGGTAACACTATAAAAAGCAAGAGGTGAAATAACTGAGGGTGGTAAAATAAGCATTGTTTTTTTTTGTTTTTGTTTTTTTTTTTTACTTTAAAATGAATTAGCAGGTGCACACCCAATCACTTATTCTTTTAATCGTCTGGGTTCTTTACATAGGCAGATAAAAATAAAAATATTTTCACATTTATTCTTTGAAAATGAAGTGCATCATGTCATGAGCAAAGCTACACTCAATCTACATCAATTTTTGCCAGAAAAATTCAGCCATGTTTTAAAAACACTCCACAGCAGCGGCACCACAAGATGCCACAACGCATCAACACTCAGCTTCAGCCTCCTCCTTCATTAGCCAATGACACCTTTAGCTTATGGTCAGAGCAGCAGCTAGTGTCTATAGTGTAATGAAATTTACGAAGAGGAGCCACTTGGTATGCCAGTGATGCGGCAGCAGGTCCCTGTGCTCAGTGAAAACCACACGCTCGCTTTTATAGATTGCATAATGGCCTGCATGAAAATGGTTTCACACTAACATAAATCAAATGTCAAAATACAACCGGAGCAAGACAATTCCCATGGTGCGCACATGGACACACAATCACTGACACACACACACACACGCACACACACACACACATAGCAGATACACATGCTTAGGAGAATCAGCCATCCAAAGTGCTTCTAGTCCTTATGCAGCGCCTAATAGCATACATAATAATTTATTAAGAAATGTTAAATATTTGTCAATATTGAATTAATCATTTACAGCAGATCTTTAAATTAAAGGTTGTCCTTGAAGTTTTGGCTGTGAAATGTATCTTCAGCAGAGGGAATTCCCTGTGGTTATTTTAACTGTCAGGTGTGCACTAATTAAATAGTGTTTTTATCACTCTTTCAACACATAAGAGATAAAAAAGAAATATATATATTTGTATAAAAAAAAAATCATGATCCTTGGATTAGTATTCTTTTCCACATAACTACTGTTAAAAAAAAATAACATGACTTTTTTTGATTGATAGGTTGGTTGTTTATAAGGTGGAGTTACAACATTCTGACCAGAAAAGTCATGAGTGGTGTTGCTGAAAAGAATGTGAAGAAGTAAACCAAAGTCAAATCTCCAAAATGAGAAAATCAGAATAATAATAGTTTCTAAAGTATGTTAAAACTTGTTTTAGTTTCTCAAAACAATAAATAAAAGGAAGTGAACTTATACTGCATTATGCAGAACATATTAACAATGATGATTAAAAAAACATGTAGAAAATAGTGAACAATCTGGTCCATTGAAAAATTACTACATTTTGGCACAAAAATGATTTCCATTTTATTCAACTGTAAAAAAAAAGTACACACCTGCTTTTACAGTATTGTACAACAATGTCAGATTACCAAATTACTTATACAACTGGATAAAAATGAATTTTGTGACCTAATTCAATTTATAGGTGATGATTATGGCGTTCCTATCTCCCAGCTTGAATTCGCTGACTGTGGCTCACTCTGAAAAGCACAGAGGCTTGACTTGTACAAGTTAGTCACACTGAAAGCTATTGGAAAAGTATAACCAAATACTTCTCCAAAAAATGTTAACATACAGAAGGAAATGAATTGAAATTTTACTCTTGTGAATCAGAATGACTAGTGGAGAATGGATGCCAAATATCCAACTTAAAACTAACTTTACCGCGCAAGCAAAGCAGCCACTACGAGAGAAAAACCAAACAGCTGAAGCAAAGGAGAGGGATTATCCGATCAAAAAGGTTTCAGAGTGGAGTCAGACATCCAACCCAGGCCACCATCTAACCCTGCCTCATTTCACCTTCCACACTCAGGGATACTTGTGCGTGCTTCCCACTCCCCAGGGTAAGACAGGGTCACCGGGGTACTTTGTCAACGCCTGTCCTCAGATCTGTGGCATCTTTGCGGAAAGCAACCGTATAAAACAACACATAGCAAAGACCAGTCAGCTAAAGATTATATGCACTAAATCTGTGTGAAAACTTTTTTTTTTTCCCCCACTTTTTCTATTCCACTGTATACAATGTTGTGTGTGTGTTTTTTTTTTTTCTTTTTGCCTTTTGATATAATTTCTCTAATCAGTTAATGTCCGAAAGCAGAGAAGCATCGACTTAGGACTGCTCATCAGAACGGGTAAGAGAACAGTCTGAATACAGGGTTCGGGGCGAGAAGGCAGTCGTTAAAAGATTAAACAGCTATGATAGCAAATAATCAGCTAATTCATTGTGTGAGTCTACTCTTATTGGTCCCCAAGCCCCCTCATTATAGGACCTATATCTAGTTTTGTAGCTGATGGGAGCACTTTCTGAGGTTTTAAACTTCAGCACCACAGAGCAGAGACAGCACAGCGATGTGAGATTTATAGAAAACAAGAGTTTTATGAGTTTGTGATTATTTTATTATCACTGGTGGTGAAGAGCAACGATTTAACAATCTCAGCTCAAAGCAAAGAAGTTTAATCTTTGCAAGTCTAACCATGCCTGTTATTTAGTTAATCCTGTTTTACCATTAAGTATTTTTTCTAAGTGTGGTTAATGGTTTTGTGGGTGTCTGTGTTTTCCTTGTGATAGACCTGAGATCTAAGATGTCCCCTGAGGGCTGAGAGTCTATCACACAGATAAACCCTTTCCTGGATAAAGTGAGAAATATAATTGAAAAAGATATTAAATAAATCAAATATAATGACTGGGAATGTCTTCAGACAAAATACTTTCTTCATGTGTGCATTTCTTCCCTCGTAGGATATTTATTTCAAGTACTTCATTCAAGAAACTAAAAGGTTCAGTTTTTTTTTTTTTTTCCTCGCAACAATTGTCCAATGTATTAATAACTGAGAAAGATTAATGGACTTACATTTTTACAAATCACCAAACTCTATATGTGTCTACTTCTAATTAGTTCTTTTATCATTTCAGTGACACATTTTGAATTATTTGCTAGAGAATTCTATTACAGACATACATAGATGTAAGGTACCAGTAGGCAAATTCTCATCCATGTACCCAAGACTTCACCATAAATCAGACTAAATTCCCTAGAAAGAGGAGTGCAGGAGGACGCTGCATACTGAACTAAAATAGTATCACCCATGGCTACTTCTGATTGAATGTTTTATCACAGACCATCCAGAGTGGCGGAAAAAGAAACTAATTCATTCATCCTGCTTAAGTAAAGGCCTATAACAACCATGTAATTCCACAGAGATTTTACCATTTCCAAGCCCTTTGATTCGTCATGTTATTCATGTCTTTTCATCTGTTTTTCTTCACTCGGCTTTGTGTGGCAGACATCAAGGGCCGGAACTGGTTAAAAGCAAAAATATAAAAGAAAAGGGATGCAAAAATGCTACAACAAATTAAACATTCTTGAGGTAAAACCAGCGCCACCTGAGATTATGGGGCCTCTGGCTTTCAAAAACAAGGACACGGCTTCTTTAAAATCACTCTAAAGTCATAATGAAAGCAATTTATTGTGGATAAAATGTAGAGCAAACTTCTAACAAAATTCAAATAGAGTCTCTTAGGAATTGGTTAAAATAGTTTTTGTAGGTCTTAGAAAATTACCAAGAAATGAGTTCCTGTCCCGATTCAAAAACTGTATTGTTTAAACTAAACCAGGACTAATATCCTATGTTTGTTTACAAGGAGGCAAGGGAATAAAAAAAAAAAAAATAAAAAATAAAAAAATACGGCATTGTGGCAGTAAAAAGTTAACTAACCTCTGCCTGGCCTGTGTGTGTTTCATCAACCAGCAGATGAACTAAATGTTCTCATGGGTCAACGCGATGTGCAAGTTTTAAGCATGTAAGCTCAGTGTATTAATAAATAGGGCAGCTTTGGGATTTGATGAGACAAAGGATTGATATCATGGATGTGCAGCTAGTAAATCTGCAACCAACCGCTGTGTGACGTCATCATATTAGTATAGACCAAAATCCCTGGCAAATGTTTATGGCATTTTGTTGGAGCGAGGTGTACCTGCAAAAGTGTCTGGTGTAGTAATTAGACAAGCAACCTTTTTGACACCCTTAGCACTGTTGCATATTATGCATTTGTCACTAGGTACATGATCATCTGCATTTATGATTTCACCTTTGCAAGAGGATACAATAAGTGCATCCAGTGGAGCTGATAAAGGGCATCCAGCAGCATTACAGTAGATAACTGCATAGCTGTGCAGGTATCCGGTAATATAGATTAATGATAAAAATCCTTCAACAGACTGACACAAAATTCTTTGAGTTCAAGAATGCTCCTATTTCTGTTCGAAACTTGTTTAAAAAGTTAAGCAGATACTTTAAAACACACACACAAAAAAAACATTTGGGGTCAAAGTTTTTTCGAGTAGCTTGTAGTTATCAGAGTTTCACTGGTCGGAGGTAGAAATTATGGATTTATGATCCTTCAAAAGGAAAAAAGCAATTACTGGAGGACAATAAAAACTCTGACAAACAGATAAGGTGTTCCCTGGATGTGGAATGTCACGATCATGTGTGAGCACATATCTATATTGGTGGCCTGGAACTTTTTAAACCTAAGGGTTAAGATATGTCATGTCAAACTGGGTCATTAAGTTCATCTTGGATAAATATATTCATAATGTGTGATCTGCATGAATGTAAAAAAAAAAAGAGAAGACAGAGCCCATCTCTGTAATTCTGACATGATTGATAGTGATTAGAGATCTTATCTTCATTCACTTTTACAGGACATTTCAGCATTTCATTTAAACGACAGTTAACTTCTCTCAGTAGTAAAATGTAAACATAGCCCTTATAGTTAATTAAACCTAATATTGTTCCTTCAACACCTATAGATGCACTGCCATCCAGCATAAGCGATCAAAACCCATTTTTTTCCCCTCATGACCTTTCCTTGTCTAAAGTTGGTATTCTGAAGGACTGCAACATCTAACTAAAGCCATATGAAAGACTGCATAGAGAGAGAAAAACCAAGTCAAGAGGAAGAGGAGCAAGCAGGGAGCATTTTGTAACACTTGAAAAGACATTCTCACTAAAAGGGAAGCACAGCCTCTTTTATGTTTCTTTTATGAGGGGATAAAGACAGTTTTTCCAGCACACATGGAGAGGTTGAACCTTTCTTTCATCCTGTTTCAATAACATTTACTGTTCATGAATACCGATAGATCATTGAAAAAGTTACGTTTTATTTTTTTATTTTTTTACAATGTCTTGAATATAGGTAGAAGATATGTATGATAAAAAATAATCATATATTACAGTGCGTATATTGTTAGAAAAAGCAATAAAAGTATTCACACAGCCTGTTTCATTACACCAATTACACATTATAATGTGAATGTGTTTACATGAATTGTGAATACAAAAATATCCTTTCGTAGCTGTCAGGCAAAACTTGCATATTTCCAAAAATTGAATTTTGAAAAATTTGAAAAAATATGTATTTGTTCTTAATCTAAATTTCTAAATTCATACATTTTACACAGAGTCAAATCCATAATTGATACTTTTCAAATGATATTTATCAATTATATTACAAACAGATGTAAAGTGTAATCAATAATTTGAGGACTTAAAAAAAACAAAAAACTATGGCACAATGAAACATGAGAAATTTGAGATTATCATCATTACATGACAATTTAATATCAGGGTTTTTTCCATATCTCCCATTTCCAGTTTAGGATGATATACGAAATGCTGTCTTGAAAAATTAAATAATTTAATTCAGTATATTTGATTCAAGTAGTATATTGTTGAGTGACACAGAGTGACACTGCTGGACCTGAAAGCTCATCCCACCTCTGTCTTATCTGAAAAACTCCCGGGTTGGGCTGAGAGGAGGAAAAGGCAGAAGCCAGGTCCTGATGAAAAACGAGGGTGTCACAGCATTGTTGCAAGGTTAGCACACCCACTAATGGAGCTGTGCTGGGGCAGGGTGCCCCGAGGATCGACCCCACCGAGGGGGGGCATGTACAAGCTCAAGATAAACTACTGTAGGGGGCATGGCACTGCCCCAAGCCCCTCTACTGCCCGCTAAGCACTCACATGCACACACACCACCAATCAACCTGGGCTATCCTTTTAACATTTATAGCTGACCATCAGATGCAACCTGGAGAACTTCACTGCTCCTCATATAGCTCTGTGTTTGACACAGCAATATTCAGTGTTAATAAAAAGCTGACTGATGTGATGCTGCAGCTGCATGCTTCCAGAGTTTAAATGGGAGTGCAATCACATTTTTTGTTTCACTAAGTTAATTCAGGGGATATTAATTCACAATCACATTTGCCTGAAACCAGATTTTGACATTCCCAACATAAAATGACAGACCACTTTTTTTCTTTTTTTTTCTCCCTCACTGTTTGACATTAAATCACACAAAATCTTCTCCATTTGAGGTCAGTTGGGTTCAGAGTCATTTCTATTTGCAAAATGACAAAGTAATAAGTAAGAATTTTTAGGGTTTTTTTGTTCACTGTAGGCATTTACAAACTTTCCTTAAGAATTTGAAGAACTGAGGCTGCCTGTAGGACTCGGGTCAAACATTCTGGGTATATTTTCATAAACTTTTCTAAATATATAACTTTAATTTTGTCTTATTCCATCTGACATTAATCAGGTGTTTGGCAAATACGAATAATTTGTTAATCCTAAATAACCTAAAGAAGGAAAGGTTAATTTGATTCAATGTAAGCGAGAACAGAGGTGTGTTTTTTATACAGTAAATATTTGCCTTCAACTGTAAGTTGGCAAACTACTTTGACAATCCAGACACTAATTCTTGTGTACATAATATTTGCATAGAGAACTTTAAAACGTATGAAGTAAATTTAAATCAAACTCCTTCCAACTGTTTAGTTAAGGGAAGCAGATCTTGAACCCGGGTGTAAAACTATATGTGCTGCTCATGGTTCACTGACATTAGGTCAACACTGTTTACCTAATGTCCGTTTTGCGGAAAGCCCCCCAACAGTGAGCAGAAATCAGACTTTTAATTTCTGACACTCGCTGCAGAAAAACAGAAAAGTGTAAAGAAAATGACAGAAAAGGGGTAAAGCATTTCCAAGCAAGCCTTTAAGTGGATTTGCTTTCAGCAAAGACAAGATGATGTAAACTGATTTTCCATCTGGCTGCATGCAAGCACATTTGATTTGTTAAGAGGATATAGCAGTAGGCAACAAAGGTGGGGCCTGATTTGACAGAGAAAATGAGGAGAGATCAAAATGAAATCCAGTAACTGCAATTTCTGAGGGTGTGTTTAAAGACAAATTAAGGTCTCGACATTGATGTAAGAGAAACAAAGATAGAGTAACAATACCTTTAGGAGTTTTAGGAGTCGGAAAACTCAGCCGACACCCAATGATAGTTCTGCTCAGCTTCTCCTATAAACTCTACCAGGCCGTGGTTTGTAGGTAAAGATCCCATCTTGTCAGGTCATCGTACCTCTTTACTTCATTCCCATTAAACTCTAACCTGACCTTCTACGCCACTACCACCAGCTCCTTGGGATCTTCAGCTGTCGACATCCTCCTGAACTCCACTGCAGTCACCAGCTAACAGTTTTCAAGTTCCTTTAACACAGACTTCTGGTCTTCAAGCTCATTCGTCGCACACCAGGAGGTCATCCACCAGAACGCTTTGCCTCCTCAGGGCCATCTTCCCGTTATCCACCAGAGCTGTGTAACTCTGAATTCTGGTTTGTTTCTATTTCTTTCACTCCTTTAGATATCTCCTCTACACAGTAGGTTTGGGTTGTTTTTTTTTTGTTTTTGTTTTTGTTTATTTATGTTCTTCTTGCCAGGACTTTTGAAGGCATCTAGTAACCGCCTTTAGGTGAAATCCGGTTGTGATCCTTGGGTGTTAGAAACTTTGGGTTTACTTATGTTTCTGTTTTGAACATTATTGTTTATTTGCTTTGATTTGACATTGTAGTTTATTCCTTATTCACATGGTTTTCTTAGGACTCGTTTACTTGGATTAATGTTTCTTTCCGCTCACTGTTTATGTCACCTTTCCCTCAGACTGTCAAATTACTTAGCTTCCCAGCTGTTTCACATCTAATTTCCTTCTGCCTCTGCGTTCTTCTGATTAGTCCCTCTGGTTCTTATGCCTCTCTCATCTCTCCCTCTGTATATTTAAGCTTACTGGTTGAATTGTTCCCCACTGGTTCCTTCAGAAACATTTGTTATTCTCAGTGTCGTCCTCTGTTGCTTCTTGTCCTTAAATCTTTCACCATGCACTACCCAAACCCCAGTCTGCATTTTTGGTTTGATGAAGATGTCACCCTACATGACAGAAAATAAATATATATTTCATAATATATTCCTCTCTCTCCCTTCCATGAAGCATACAATTAAAACTTCCTCACAGTAGACCTTTATTTCTAAAACATTAAAAAACTGTGAAATATTATTGATGAAATTGATCAGATTTTTGATGCACAATTATAATTAGCCCTGTCCATTACTACAGTTAATGACCCACCATTGTTGAGGCATTCTCTGTTCTCTCCAAATATTCCACGATGATTCTGGATAAGTACTAATGTTTGCCCCGAGGGTCTACGGACATTTCTCTCGAGATCATGGCAAAAGTGAATGTCCACTGTACAGCTCTTTGAGGGCTCAAAAGAACAAGAAGCGTAAATGTAGTCAATTTACAATGTAAAAAATTCCTAGGGTTGACAGGACCATAATAAAACTGTGTGCCTCAGTAAGTTCAGCAAAAGAGATTTGTCACAGCTTTCCTTGTAAAGTTAGAAGAACTGGAGGGACCACTAGCAGAAACGATGAAAACATAAACTCACTTATATATACAGGTTTTAAAAAGAGTCCTCTTTAGCTGTGATGTCAAGTGCAAGTAGTCTAAGCTGCTTTTGAACTGCAACAAGTCTGTGTGGGAAGGTTTCGGTACGTCTTTCTGTTTCTGTCTCTTACGTTATGAAATAGAAGGTGACACAGCCTACTTATTTGCAGGACCAAGCCTGCCTAGAACACAGCTGATGATGATGGCCTGCTCAACAAGCTGCTGAAAATCCTCAGTCGCTGATCTAACAAAGCCCCTCTTATTCGGGGCAGCAGACAGAGGCCCACAGGGAGAAAACCTCAAAGACTTTAACAACATCTCAAACCCCAGCCTCCTTGACGGCTTGTTTCTTTCATTACCAAGCTGAAATGGGCTCTGTGGGTGCCAGTGTGAGCATGCCCGTATTAAAGAGAAAAATATGCCTTTGCCCACACATTATCGCTCACATGGCACCGACACCCACAGGCATTATTGCATGGAATTTTCCAGTACTAGTATCTCATCATCGAGTGTAATACGTTTCCATGTGTGGTGGCAATTACAGTGCCCAAACAGAAGTGGTAACAGAAGCCACACTGGCTCCTAGGTGCTGAAGCCACTGAGTTTTTTTTGTTGTTTTTTTTAATGCTACTATGAAAATAAAAGGAGGTAGCTACTTCACAAACTGAGCAATAACATCTAAATAAAACATGCTAAATATGCGTTGAAGTGCAAATGCTACACTTAATCTAAAAATACAAGCAGGTGCATGCGCACGAGTTTTCTTTAGCAATTTGCTTTTTGCAGGGCTTCATCTACTTTTCATGCAATTTCTTAGTGATGTGGTTTTATTTCAATTAGTATGCGATAATATCTCGCATGGGGAACTGTAACTCAAAATGGTAATCCGCATTTATCGGGTAAGAAATCGTGCAGTGATTTTTGAGATGATGAGATGAACGGCAAAAAAGTAAAGTTACAATTCACTCTCAAATGTTTACGTCCACAAAATATCTTAACTATATATTTTGTTCTAAAACTCCAACTACCTGCACAAGAAAGTGCACTGAAAAGTCCCCATACACCTGCATAAGCCTGCAAGCATTTCTTCCTGACGGCAACTATACTACTACTGTGATGTAAATAAAAACAAACATCCATGCACACACAACAACCTCGCATGCTTTAAAAAAAAAAAAAACATCACGGCGGTGCAACATCTACGAAGATTGCATAAGTGAAACACCCACAGAGCCGCCACGGGACACATTTAACTTTAGATTCTTCCGAAGCATCACTATTCCGATAATCTTTCCACCCACCCGATACCTCATGAGCAATGAGCCTTACCAATACTGAAAATGGACGTCAATCTATCATCAGTATACAGATCACACCAAACGCGTTGCACTCCCACTGCTCTCTGCAAGTGCACTGGTTCAGACACTCTGCACTGCTCTCATCAAACTATGACCACTTCACATACGCCCATTGCACAGATGAATGACAACAGACACCTTTCATATGACATTGCAATAGGACTCCAGAAGATGTGCAAAAGAGTAATTTGGGAATGGTAACTATTTTAAAAGTGCATATAAAAAAAAAAAAATAAAAAAAATAAAAAAAAATCAATGACTGTCAGGTGGAGAACTTGGGGAAGAAACAAACATGAGTAATCATGACCTCTTTCCATTGGGAAATGTTATCTAGTTCTAAAGTAGAATTAGATAAAATGAGAAAAAACAAATCATCGATATCTCCAGGGCTGAAAGTCATTGTAGGAAGAACCTCAAACATATGTGGGTTTTCAAAACACTTTTTTGGGTGTATTTTAGCTGTTTTCTTGTGGTTTGCTTTTAGTCTTGGTCAGTGCTTACCTCTATCCAGTAGTAACCGTTTTGAAACCTAAGGAGAGTTTTAGCAACCTGTTTTCATAAGTAAAAGTGGCAAAACAACAGCAGGCACCCACCAGGAAAAAGGGTGCCGAGATGTGTTGTTTTGAGGGACAGTGTTGTGGGGAATGTGGGGTTAATAGTCCCGGGAAGACAGACCTGGCACCAACATGTTATAATAATACACTTGGCAGCTAGAATAGTGTCAACCCCTTAATTCCCCCTGGGAGAGAAGGACACAGCCTAATCTGTATTCAGTCCTGACATTGTCCACATCTGATATGGAACATTAGCCTCTAACTCTCTCTATAGACTAGTGTCCTTCGGTTTATATTACTTTATGTTAATAGAGAGAGAAAACTTCATGTGCTGTCATTTGTCATTGTTAGCGGGGGTGCTCCCAGAGCCTGTTTGAAATGCATTTGTTTAGAGGAGCAAGGGGGGATGTGGTAAACCTGTCTACCTGGAGAAAGGTGTTGTTTCTCCATCTTTATTGATCTTTGATCCAACCAAGGACCTTCCACAAACTGCTTTCTTTCCATGTTCTCCGCTCTGCAATGCGCGTCTAATTTCGTCTCTATTCTTTCGTAGCATAAAGTAAGCCCAGATTGACCCAAGCACACAAGTTTTGTCCATTACATGAGAATCGTCCAGCTAATAGGACAATTATGCTGGCCATTCAATCTGCCTCAATATAAAAGTTTATATACCAGCGCCGATTTGTGTTTTTGTAAAGCGGGTTGAGAGAAAATAAAAAGAATGATCCACTCATCACTTCAAGTAGCAAGACTGCAATCAGTTTTGAAAATCATTCAGAGCTTCCAATAAACATCCAAAACTATAGTGGAGAGAGTTTTCAGAATACAGAAGAAAAGTAAAAAAAAAAAATGTTTTGATAGCAATATAAACAAATATACATTTTATATATTTGCACAGCATAAGTTCTTTGTCAGTCACTTATACAAAATAAAGCCTGTGCTGCTCCTAACTTCAGTCCACGCAATTTTCTGCATTTGCAACAACTAATTAGACACAGAGAATGTGAGTTACTTTAGTCAAACTTAATATATTTTTAGAAAGACTTCAAAAACCAGAACCGTCTCCTCCAGCCATCACAGCATCTAAAATGTGAAATTGTGCTGAAAATATACAATCAAAGTAGCTCTGACTCCACATGGAGTCTTCTGTTGTTTCAGACCAAAAAGCTTACAGAGATAATTATCTTACAACGGAAATGTAAAGCAAATCAACATGAATAAACATGTTCTAGGCAGTAGCTCTACAAGAGACGAGCCACCAGTACGCCGCTGCTTAACAAAGCTTGTATCATCTTATTTGAATAAAATAAAATGAGAGAGCGTCTGTTGAGGCTGGCAGAGAGAATATTGTTTAAGTCTGGCAATGTTCTCCGACTTCTGTTTGAATTAATTCTGCTAATTGTCTTCAGCCCAATTAGAAGTTATTCCCCCTCTGCAGTCTGGTGAAACAGCGCTGGGCTAATTGGATTAAATCTTTATCATTTTATGGAGAACACAGAGAGAAGAGGAATATGCAGGAATGCTATTGCTTTTTTAAAATTAAAACTTACCTAAAGACTTTTCCTTTATTAATATACAACTTCCACATGCTTTCAAGTTGTAATTTGAGCTGAAAATGTGAAGTGGGGGGACACGTAAAATGGTCCTTTAAATAAAATAGTCTCCCTTGATTGCTTCCTAGTTATAATTATTTAGTTTTTTTTTTTTTTTCTATCATGGTCACTTCATTGTAAAACTGTGTGTAAATACCAGTACAAAGAACATCCATTTCCTTCCATGCTCATTTACATGAGTGACAACAATAATTGAGGAAATTATTGCACAATATATTTGATACTCTTAAACTATGCTTCCATTCTGACCTTAAAACAAGAACTGTTTCTGACAAATGAGACACTACGTACCCTTCCTGGGAAACAAAAACAGAATGTACAGTGAAACATTATTAGTAAATTGAAAACAGTGTAAAGAAATGCATGAAATCGTTCAGCTTGGGAAAGTGCCAGATCTGACTGGAAAATAAAATCATCTTCCTCCTAAAGTTTTGGAGAGACAAGCATGAAGTGCTCTAATTGTTTCTGGTAAATGTCTGCACCGAATTTATAAAAGTGTTGTTGTTGTTGCCAACAACAACAGATTGCTATTGCTTCCCAAAGCACATTTCCAAGAAATTTTACTTTGTAATGTAACGCCTTGAAATTGGGCTTCTGTTGCTTTAAAAATCCCTGCTCTTTCTGAAACTCCGCCTTCAGGAAGTCCTCACAACTCTAACATTTTTATCAGTATTTCGGTAAGTAGTAGCTCCTATAATTAGCTCATCAGATGTGCAGTTCCACCGGGTGTTTGCTAATTGCTAGTGGCTAGTCTGAAGGAGCTGAATGAGGGCATAGCGGAGTGGGGCAGAAGATGGAAAGATCGGAAACTGCAACGCCACAGAGGAGCTGCGTCTTGAAGGCGGCACTACATAATAATGCTGCAGAAAGAATATTTGCCCTGTTCCTTGTTTACAGTGCAGTGGTGTGCTTACTCTCCTGCTAACAAGAATGGCCACCAGCATAGACCATAAAAGGGACAGTAAAAGGACCATTCACATTCTTAGTAATTGTATGTTTTTCATCCGAGTCTACAGGGAATCTCAAGCAAATATCTGCTTGAGCAAACTCTCCTTAAAGAAGAATTTTAGTGAGCAGTAATGATTGTAAGGAACACAAGGAAGGCAGAACCAAAGGGAGTACAACATTTTAAGTAGACCGACTTAGAACATAAATAACCTCTAAAGCAGTCATGTTTGAGGACCATTTACACAGTAACACGGCTTGTGCATATATTTGTTTTCTAGCAAGGATTGGTGGTTGTTAGGATGAACTGCTATGTAATAAAATACGTCTCATGTGAATATCTGAAAAAAAAGAAAACATCTTTTGAAATAACTGTACATTGTTTTTTTGCTTGTTTGTTTTTCCACATGGGAGTATATGTTTGATTAGACTAAATTAGAATTATATACACTTTAAAATGTAAATACAGCTCCACATGCAGTCCACTTAAACCCCTGTTGGGTGTCCAGCACTGCTATGCTCCTGAAATTCATTCCCTTAAAGTTTCAATGGGAGAAACGGGAAGAGCATTGGAAAAACAAACAGCAAATCCAATGGGAGGAAGCTTGGATCAATATACGGCCAACAGGGAGTACTGCAATTCATACCCCGAGAGAGTGGATCGGACTGGAGGACAAAAAGGAGTGTGGGAGGAGCAGCTGGCTTTATGCCTCATGAAAACATAATGAAGAAGAACCAACAGCCGACACATCTAGATGTTCACACAAACACAACCGCTGTGTGCAAGCATCAACAAAAAATGTCCATGAGCAAAAGAACTATGGAGCATTGATAATTCTAGGCCCGTTGCAAATTCACTTAATGAATACATTCACCAAAGAAAACAGGACACAGTTTTAAAGTGAGTTAACATAAATGTTAATTTTGGTCTTAAACAAAAAGGTTTCAAGTCTTGTGGTTCTATTTTCCCCTTCATGAATGAGAAATCTGTGCAGAGTGAATTATGACTAATTCAGTCACAACTGCACTGCCTGTTTACCATGACAAAAAAAAGCAAAAATAGAACATGTCTGAATTATTTTTATTGTTTTTTTTTTTTATGTGAACTGATCTAATGTAACGAAAAGAATTCAAACACAAATGATGAACTCTTTCTTTTTTTTTCAATTTTGTAGCTATGCTTCCAGATAGATGTCTTAAAAGTGCATAATTACAGTACATAAACTCTTTGATTCACTTTCCCTAGATATTCACAAAAACAGTGTGCCTACTTCCTCAAATCTTAACCCCCATTTCAGTTACCAAGATTTTTTTTTTTTTTTTTCCATTTTAAACAGTTTGTGAGAACAGATGGTAAAATCCTGTGAGACAGAGATAAAGGGAGAAGCAGTGCTTTAGTTGCTTAGTTTAAAGAACAAAGAACTGTCATGTCTGATAATGTAATTTTTTATTTCTTTTTATCACAAAACGAGACATGAAATATCTAAACAACGTTATTTCATGCTTGTCTACACAGACACTTCTTTGGAAGAAAAAGTCACATGTCGATACTTTCAATGGGATTTCAAATATCTGTTTTGCAGCCGGGAAAATCCTTCATATATATCGAAAAAGACTGCGTAGGGAAATGGATGTCTGAATCTGTAAGGGGAAGTGACATTGTACAGTGCACAGAGAAGGCGGCTGGGGATCAATGAGCATCATAAACATAATACAATACAGTAATCCATTTCCATTTCAAGCAACGAGGCTTGGCGTTGGAGGCCTCTGCGGAGCATTCTTAGCACCTTTACAGTTTCACTCACAAAAGATTTGATTGAACACAAACAGGTACATTTTATAAGTGTGAAAGGAATTAAACGTTCACGAGTGCATGCAACCCTGCTCAATGGCTGTTTTTCACCAGATTCCCTATTTTT
>NW_006799972.1:2248188-2272553 GCF_000485575.1 Poecilia formosa
ATATTTGTGTATTCGAATTGAATTTTTTTCGCACCAAATAGTTGTTTAAATGTAGGAGAAAGTAGTTATGAGAAATGCCCAACAAGTAAAGGGCGCTGGGAATTAGAAAGTGACTTGAAGAAAAAAAAGTGACCTAGTTCAGGATTGATGGAAAAAAATAGAGAGCAATAGATTGGTTTGATGTTGTTTCTGCAGTGAAGCAAGTGTTGTACCGGTCTGTCATGGTAAAAAGATTACTGTTACAAACATTCAAAATGAATTTCTTCCATTGGGTGTCCACACTCTCCCTCAGAGCTAGGCTGACAACAGCTAAAGCATGTATTAAACACATTTATACGCATACATGTATAAGTATATATTTGAGCCTACTTGGCATAATGAACTGCACACAATCAGTGTGTGTTTGACAACTACAAGTATGAGTCTATTCTGGGCAAAAAGACAAACAATTGCAATCAGAACCATGACTAGTGAGTAATTAGCTTCAGTTAGCTTAGCATGCTAACACACCTGAAGAACTCCTCGGATGCAGCCACACCAATCTACCTATAGGTGGCTTCAAAGAACTAAAAATCACTGCATTTCAGTTTTGGTGAAAGTCACTAGACTTTTCATCTCTGTTACACCATGAAGTGGGAAGTCTGGGGTTTTCTGCTTGCATTCACAACCCAGTCCTGGATTAAGTGGAAGATGATGCATGGACGGAATGAATAATACCAAACATTTACTCCCTTGATCACAAGGTAAGGATGTTTTTGGAGTGCTAGATTTCTCACACCATTTATACTGCACATTTGCACACCTACTGCAAAATCACATCAGGTGTGACGAATAAATCAGAGTCTTGAGATAATAAAATTATCAAATCCCCCACTTTACTTTGCAGGAGCATCACTCAACTTATCGTGCTAGATGTTTCAAATTAAGTAAAACTGAAATAATTGCTTAGTTTTTTTTAATCTCTTGGCTACATTGACCAATTGACATAATGCTCAGGCATTGACATCTATGACTCTGGTAGAGTAAACCTCCAACAAACAAACAGTTATAATGGTGGAGGAAGTGAAGCTCACATTGTTACCTGGGACATTTGGTGAGAAATGTTGGTGTTATTGGCCAGCATTACAGTAGGAAAGATAGGTAACAAAACTGTCCTCTCTCATACATAGATGTGAGATAGGCAAGTGGAAAAAGTGAAGTTTTTTTGTAGTAAACCACACAGATATTTACGTTAAATCCAAAGGGTCTGATCTTAAAAGATTCTAAATAAGGAGCACCAAATTGCTTGTGCCAAAAAAATCCATTTAATTTGTGCCTGTAAATGAACTAAAAAGGGGGGAAAAAATATTTGTTTTATTTTCAATAACCTTTTAGCTATGTGATGGGTTTTCTGTCTTTTTCTTTATTAAAAAAAACATGACACGATATTAAAGTTTTATCTTCATGTTTTTTTGTATTGGATTTATTACAAAAATATTGTCAGTAGTCTGGTGATGGTAATATGCTGCATGTACACATCTTTTGTCTGTACAATATCTGTAACATGTAGTAGAAAAAAATCTGTGCCACCTTTTCTGGGCTTTAAACCCAGAGCATCCAGACATAACGGTGTTGTGCTGTGACGTGAACTTGTTGCTATGTTTTGATCACATACTGTACATCAGACTGTGCACTTGTACTATATGCCTGAAAAGTTACAATTGTCATTTCACTTTGAGACAAATTGCGAACGCCAATTGCTCGGTTGCTGATGAACCAGCTACACTGACTGACAGGTGGAATCAAGTCAATTGGGTACAAATAAAGTTTTAGACGTTCCTTCCCAGCTGGTCGGTTTACCTCAAATATAAATGAGAATAAAATAAAACAGTGATGTCCCAGTAATAATGACATTTCAAATTCTGACCCAACAGAAAATTGCCAAATCGACTTTCTTGATCCGAATAGAAACCAGAGTTACACGTGTCGGAGCCACCTAATTAATTTCCAGATGTAAATCCAATCTTCAGCTTTACCTGTGAGCTATACAAGTAAACCCTTTTAAGATAAACTTTTAAAAATAAAATGACAAAACCTAAAAAGATGTGGTGAGCAGTGGGCACAGCTGCACCCAAGAGCAGTTGAAATATGCAAGGACTGCAGCAAAGGAAAGAGGACAAGCGCCAGAAGAGCCACATCTATGCCACCCCTGAGTCAGGCAAGACCTGCTGTCCTGTCGCTCACCTTACTCTATGTACAGGAGATACTGGATCCGGTGTGCCTCAGAGAAAAAGGAATCAAACAATTAGGAAAATAATAAAGATAATCCCTTGATTTGTAGGGGGAGGTATGCCACAGACATGGAAATTACTGTTCACAGACACTCCTACCTATCTGACTGAGGTGGAGCTATTTTAATGAGAAGAATAGTCAAAAATATTTTCATCTTTAAATATGCAAACCTGGACATACTCCAGTTTATGGACACAGCGAGACAAAGTCAAAAAGTTTAAGGAATTTGAATATTTTTGCATGGCGCTATAGATGATGATACAGGCTGGGGTGGGGGGGAAGGGGGGGGATTGCTTTCCCCTTACTCAAGTAAAGTCCGACATCAAAGAGCATTTGTGGGTAACCGTCCTTCAAAGTCTGATACCACACGTCTTCCAACAGACCTGTGAGCCACACGAGTAAACCCTTCAAGAAAAGCTTTTTATCATCCTAAGTGAGGACGAGAGAAAGGCCTAAATCACATCAGGGACAACACCAGCTGCACATAAAAAGTTCCCTATTGAACAATGGAGCTGCCATGAGCACCACCTCTGTCTCCCAGCTGAGCCTAACAGTCGGGGCTTAACCAATCATTGAGGTCAGAGCAGACGCATGGATGACCAAAGTGCAGCCACCATAATGTAATTGTCATTGTATTGCTTTCCTGTGTAAAAGGCATCTCTTTTTTGGATTGGAGTGTGGATGAATAGGTCTGGGGTTCATGCAGGCAACTTTAAACTGATTTAAAGGAGACGAGTATGGTATTAAGATGCACTTTGGAGTAGTGGTGTTATTCAGGCATCACAATAGATCTCTGTAGGGACAATGCACTGATGTAATCAAAGCCCAACATCTCAGACTAATACCAATTCACCTGTGTCTTTACACACACTTATACAAGAATATGCTTAAAGGTAAGAAGGGGTCTGGTTGAAGAGGGAAACATAACTTGTTATAGCAAAAGGAACATAAAATGTTGTTTTCCTTAATAAAAGGAAGCAATATAAACCTTAAAAAATGTTAATAAGGAAGAAGATCAGCACATGGTGAAGTGATAAAAAACACTCAAAAAAAAAAAGAGAGAGACAAAGCAACTTTGGACAAATGGAGATTTGGACAACTTGGTGGAAAAAAATGTCCCAAGTTTCCTATGTCCTCTAACTCAGTAATCAAAATTAGATTCATCTCCCACTTTTTTTGTTATATTTTGATAACAAGCTTTTGGCCACTCTCATTAAATTTACATGAACAGTTTATAGTTTTCCAACATAAAAACTATAAACTGTTTTTATGTTGGGAAACAGTTTATATTAAACTAATGATTCAGTACGCAAGAAAGCACATTCCTGAAGCCATTAGCCGCATGATGA
Organism: Poecilia formosa; assembly: GCF_000485575.1. Classification (NCBI taxonomy): domain Eukaryota; kingdom Metazoa; phylum Chordata; class Actinopteri; order Cyprinodontiformes; family Poeciliidae; genus Poecilia; species Poecilia formosa. The sequence goes on from NW_006799972.1 coordinate 2,251,809, forward strand.
CTTGTTAAAGCATTTTTATCAATTAATGTTTTATGGTAATCTAAATTTACCTAAAGTTTTGACAATTTAAGTGGTAACACTATAAAAAGCAAGAGGTGAAATAACTGAGGGTGGTAAAATAAGCATTGTTTTTTTTTGTTTTTGTTTTTTTTTTTTACTTTAAAATGAATTAGCAGGTGCACACCCAATCACTTATTCTTTTAATCGTCTGGGTTCTTTACATAGGCAGATAAAAATAAAAATATTTTCACATTTATTCTTTGAAAATGAAGTGCATCATGTCATGAGCAAAGCTACACTCAATCTACATCAATTTTTGCCAGAAAAATTCAGCCATGTTTTAAAAACACTCCACAGCAGCGGCACCACAAGATGCCACAACGCATCAACACTCAGCTTCAGCCTCCTCCTTCATTAGCCAATGACACCTTTAGCTTATGGTCAGAGCAGCAGCTAGTGTCTATAGTGTAATGAAATTTACGAAGAGGAGCCACTTGGTATGCCAGTGATGCGGCAGCAGGTCCCTGTGCTCAGTGAAAACCACACGCTCGCTTTTATAGATTGCATAATGGCCTGCATGAAAATGGTTTCACACTAACATAAATCAAATGTCAAAATACAACCGGAGCAAGACAATTCCCATGGTGCGCACATGGACACACAATCACTGACACACACACACACACGCACACACACACACACATAGCAGATACACATGCTTAGGAGAATCAGCCATCCAAAGTGCTTCTAGTCCTTATGCAGCGCCTAATAGCATACATAATAATTTATTAAGAAATGTTAAATATTTGTCAATATTGAATTAATCATTTACAGCAGATCTTTAAATTAAAGGTTGTCCTTGAAGTTTTGGCTGTGAAATGTATCTTCAGCAGAGGGAATTCCCTGTGGTTATTTTAACTGTCAGGTGTGCACTAATTAAATAGTGTTTTTATCACTCTTTCAACACATAAGAGATAAAAAAGAAATATATATATTTGTATAAAAAAAAAATCATGATCCTTGGATTAGTATTCTTTTCCACATAACTACTGTTAAAAAAAAATAACATGACTTTTTTTGATTGATAGGTTGGTTGTTTATAAGGTGGAGTTACAACATTCTGACCAGAAAAGTCATGAGTGGTGTTGCTGAAAAGAATGTGAAGAAGTAAACCAAAGTCAAATCTCCAAAATGAGAAAATCAGAATAATAATAGTTTCTAAAGTATGTTAAAACTTGTTTTAGTTTCTCAAAACAATAAATAAAAGGAAGTGAACTTATACTGCATTATGCAGAACATATTAACAATGATGATTAAAAAAACATGTAGAAAATAGTGAACAATCTGGTCCATTGAAAAATTACTACATTTTGGCACAAAAATGATTTCCATTTTATTCAACTGTAAAAAAAAAGTACACACCTGCTTTTACAGTATTGTACAACAATGTCAGATTACCAAATTACTTATACAACTGGATAAAAATGAATTTTGTGACCTAATTCAATTTATAGGTGATGATTATGGCGTTCCTATCTCCCAGCTTGAATTCGCTGACTGTGGCTCACTCTGAAAAGCACAGAGGCTTGACTTGTACAAGTTAGTCACACTGAAAGCTATTGGAAAAGTATAACCAAATACTTCTCCAAAAAATGTTAACATACAGAAGGAAATGAATTGAAATTTTACTCTTGTGAATCAGAATGACTAGTGGAGAATGGATGCCAAATATCCAACTTAAAACTAACTTTACCGCGCAAGCAAAGCAGCCACTACGAGAGAAAAACCAAACAGCTGAAGCAAAGGAGAGGGATTATCCGATCAAAAAGGTTTCAGAGTGGAGTCAGACATCCAACCCAGGCCACCATCTAACCCTGCCTCATTTCACCTTCCACACTCAGGGATACTTGTGCGTGCTTCCCACTCCCCAGGGTAAGACAGGGTCACCGGGGTACTTTGTCAACGCCTGTCCTCAGATCTGTGGCATCTTTGCGGAAAGCAACCGTATAAAACAACACATAGCAAAGACCAGTCAGCTAAAGATTATATGCACTAAATCTGTGTGAAAACTTTTTTTTTTTCCCCCACTTTTTCTATTCCACTGTATACAATGTTGTGTGTGTGTTTTTTTTTTTTCTTTTTGCCTTTTGATATAATTTCTCTAATCAGTTAATGTCCGAAAGCAGAGAAGCATCGACTTAGGACTGCTCATCAGAACGGGTAAGAGAACAGTCTGAATACAGGGTTCGGGGCGAGAAGGCAGTCGTTAAAAGATTAAACAGCTATGATAGCAAATAATCAGCTAATTCATTGTGTGAGTCTACTCTTATTGGTCCCCAAGCCCCCTCATTATAGGACCTATATCTAGTTTTGTAGCTGATGGGAGCACTTTCTGAGGTTTTAAACTTCAGCACCACAGAGCAGAGACAGCACAGCGATGTGAGATTTATAGAAAACAAGAGTTTTATGAGTTTGTGATTATTTTATTATCACTGGTGGTGAAGAGCAACGATTTAACAATCTCAGCTCAAAGCAAAGAAGTTTAATCTTTGCAAGTCTAACCATGCCTGTTATTTAGTTAATCCTGTTTTACCATTAAGTATTTTTTCTAAGTGTGGTTAATGGTTTTGTGGGTGTCTGTGTTTTCCTTGTGATAGACCTGAGATCTAAGATGTCCCCTGAGGGCTGAGAGTCTATCACACAGATAAACCCTTTCCTGGATAAAGTGAGAAATATAATTGAAAAAGATATTAAATAAATCAAATATAATGACTGGGAATGTCTTCAGACAAAATACTTTCTTCATGTGTGCATTTCTTCCCTCGTAGGATATTTATTTCAAGTACTTCATTCAAGAAACTAAAAGGTTCAGTTTTTTTTTTTTTTTCCTCGCAACAATTGTCCAATGTATTAATAACTGAGAAAGATTAATGGACTTACATTTTTACAAATCACCAAACTCTATATGTGTCTACTTCTAATTAGTTCTTTTATCATTTCAGTGACACATTTTGAATTATTTGCTAGAGAATTCTATTACAGACATACATAGATGTAAGGTACCAGTAGGCAAATTCTCATCCATGTACCCAAGACTTCACCATAAATCAGACTAAATTCCCTAGAAAGAGGAGTGCAGGAGGACGCTGCATACTGAACTAAAATAGTATCACCCATGGCTACTTCTGATTGAATGTTTTATCACAGACCATCCAGAGTGGCGGAAAAAGAAACTAATTCATTCATCCTGCTTAAGTAAAGGCCTATAACAACCATGTAATTCCACAGAGATTTTACCATTTCCAAGCCCTTTGATTCGTCATGTTATTCATGTCTTTTCATCTGTTTTTCTTCACTCGGCTTTGTGTGGCAGACATCAAGGGCCGGAACTGGTTAAAAGCAAAAATATAAAAGAAAAGGGATGCAAAAATGCTACAACAAATTAAACATTCTTGAGGTAAAACCAGCGCCACCTGAGATTATGGGGCCTCTGGCTTTCAAAAACAAGGACACGGCTTCTTTAAAATCACTCTAAAGTCATAATGAAAGCAATTTATTGTGGATAAAATGTAGAGCAAACTTCTAACAAAATTCAAATAGAGTCTCTTAGGAATTGGTTAAAATAGTTTTTGTAGGTCTTAGAAAATTACCAAGAAATGAGTTCCTGTCCCGATTCAAAAACTGTATTGTTTAAACTAAACCAGGACTAATATCCTATGTTTGTTTACAAGGAGGCAAGGGAATAAAAAAAAAAAAAATAAAAAATAAAAAAATACGGCATTGTGGCAGTAAAAAGTTAACTAACCTCTGCCTGGCCTGTGTGTGTTTCATCAACCAGCAGATGAACTAAATGTTCTCATGGGTCAACGCGATGTGCAAGTTTTAAGCATGTAAGCTCAGTGTATTAATAAATAGGGAAGCTTTGGGATTTGGTGAGACAAAGGATTGATATCATGGATGTGCAGCTAGTAAATCTGCAACCAACCGCTGTGTGACGTCATCATATTAGTATGGACCAAAATCAATGGCAAATGTTTATGGCATTTTGTTGGAGCGAGGTGTACCTGCAAAAGTGTCTGGTGTAGTAATTAGACAAGCAACCTTTTTGACACCCTTAGCACTGTTGCATATTATGCATTTGTCACTAGGTACATGATCATCTGCATTTATGATTTCACCTTTGCAAGAGGATACAATAAGTGCATCCAGTGGAGCTGATAAAGGGCATCCAGCAGCATTACAGTAGATAACTGCATAGCTGTGCAGGTATCCGGTAATATAGATTAATGATAAAAATCCTTCAACAGACTGACACAAAATTCTTTGAGTTCAAGAATGCTCCTATTTCTGTTCGAAACTTGTTTAAAAAGTTAAGCAGATACTTTAAAACACACACACAAAAAAAACATTTGGGGTCAAAGTTTTTTCGAGTAGCTTGTAGTTATCAGAGTTTCACTGGTCGGAGGTAGAAATTATGGATTTATGATCCTTCAAAAGGAAAAAAGCAATTACTGGAGGACAATAAAAACTCTGACAAACAGATAAGGTGTTCCCTGGATGTGGAATGTCACGATCATGTGTGAGCACATATCTATATTGGTGGCCTGGAACTTTTTAAACCTAAGGGTTAAGATATGTCATGTCAAACTGGGTCATTAAGTTCATCTTGGATAAATATATTCATAATGTGTGATCTGCATGAATGTAAAAAAAAAAAGAGAAGACAGAGCCCATCTCTGTAATTCTGACATGATTGATAGTGATTAGAGATCTTATCTTCATTCACTTTTACAGGACATTTCAGCATTTCATTTAAACGACAGTTAACTTCTCTCAGTAGTAAAATGTAAACATAGCCCTTATAGTTAATTAAACCTAATATTGTTCCTTCAACACCTATAGATGCACTGCCATCCAGCATAAGCGATCAAAACCCATTTTTTTCCCCTCATGACCTTTCCTTGTCTAAAGTTGGTATTCTGAAGGACTGCAACATCTAACTAAAGCCATATGAAAGACTGCATAGAGAGAGAAAAACCAAGTCAAGAGGAAGAGGAGCAAGCAGGGAGCATTTTGTAACACTTGAAAAGACATTCTCACTAAAAGGGAAGCACAGCCTCTTTTATGTTTCTTTTATGAGGGGATAAAGACAGTTTTTCCAGCACACATGGAGAGGTTGAACCTTTCTTTCATCCTGTTTCAATAACATTTACTGTTCATGAATACCGATAGATCATTGAAAAAGTTACGTTTTATTTTTTTATTTTTTTACAATGTCTTGAATATAGGTAGAAGATATGTATGATAAAAAATAATCATATATTACAGTGCGTATATTGTTAGAAAAAGCAATAAAAGTATTCACACAGCCTGTTTCATTACACCAATTACACATTATAATGTGAATGTGTTTACATGAATTGTGAATACAAAAATATCCTTTCGTAGCTGTCAGGCAAAACTTGCATATTTCCAAAAATTGAATTTTGAAAAATTTGAAAAAATATGTATTTGTTCTTAATCTAAATTTCTAAATTCATACATTTTACACAGAGTCAAATCCATAATTGATACTTTTCAAATGATATTTATCAATTATATTACAAACAGATGTAAAGTGTAATCAATAATTTGAGGACTTAAAAAAAACAAAAAACTATGGCACAATGAAACATGAGAAATTTGAGATTATCATCATTACATGACAATTTAATATCAGGGTTTTTTCCATATCTCCCATTTCCAGTTTAGGATGATATACGAAATGCTGTCTTGAAAAATTAAATAATTTAATTCAGTATATTTGATTCAAGTAGTATATTGTTGAGTGACACAGAGTGACACTGCTGGACCTGAAAGCTCATCCCACCTCTGTCTTATCTGAAAAACTCCCGGGTTGGGCTGAGAGGAGGAAAAGGCAGAAGCCAGGTCCTGATGAAAAACGAGGGTGTCACAGCATTGTTGCAAGGTTAGCACACCCACTAATGGAGCTGTGCTGGGGCAGGGTGCCCCGAGGATCGACCCCACCGAGGGGGGGCATGTACAAGCTCAAGATAAACTACTGTAGGGGGCATGGCACTGCCCCAAGCCCCTCTACTGCCCGCTAAGCACTCACATGCACACACACCACCAATCAACCTGGGCTATCCTTTTAACATTTATAGCTGACCATCAGATGCAACCTGGAGAACTTCACTGCTCCTCATATAGCTCTGTGTTTGACACAGCAATATTCAGTGTTAATAAAAAGCTGACTGATGTGATGCTGCAGCTGCATGCTTCCAGAGTTTAAATGGGAGTGCAATCACATTTTTTGTTTCACTAAGTTAATTCAGGGGATATTAATTCACAATCACATTTGCCTGAAACCAGATTTTGACATTCCCAACATAAAATGACAGACCACTTTTTTTCTTTTTTTTTCTCCCTCACTGTTTGACATTAAATCACACAAAATCTTCTCCATTTGAGGTCAGTTGGGTTCAGAGTCATTTCTATTTGCAAAATGACAAAGTAATAAGTAAGAATTTTTAGGGTTTTTTTGTTCACTGTAGGCATTTACAAACTTTCCTTAAGTATTTGAAGAACTGAGGCTGCCTGTATGACTCGGGTCAAATATTCTGGGTATATTTTCATAAACTTTTCTTAATATATAACTTTAATTTTGTCTTATTCCATCTGACATTAATCAGGTGTTTGGCAAATACGAATAATTTGTTAATCCTAAATAACCTAAAGAAGGAAAGGTTAATTTGATTCAATGTAAGCGAGAACAGAGGTGTGTTTTTTATACAGTAAATATTTGCCTTCAACTGTAAGTTGGCAAACTACTTTGACAATCCAGACACTAATTCTTGTGTACATAATATTTGCATAGAGAACTTTAAAACGTATGAAGTAAATTTAAATCAAACTCCTTCCAACTGTTTAGTTAAGGGAAGCAGATCTTGAACCCGGGTGTAAAACTATATGTGCTGCTCATGGTTCACTGACATTAGGTCAACACTGTTTACCTAATGTCCGTTTTGCGGAAAGCCCCCCAACAGTGAGCAGAAATCAGACTTTTAATTTCTGACACTCGCTGCAGAAAAACAGAAAAGTGTAAAGAAAATGACAGAAAAGGGGTAAAGCATTTCCAAGCAAGCCTTTAAGTGGATTTGCTTTCAGCAAAGACAAGATGATGTAAACTGATTTTCCATCTGGCTGCATGCAAGCACATTTGATTTGTTAAGAGGATATAGCAGTAGGCAACAAAGGTGGGGCCTGATTTGACAGAGAAAATGAGGAGAGATCAAAATGAAATCCAGTAACTGCAATTTCTGAGGGTGTGTTTAAAGACAAATTAAGGTCTCGACATTGATGTAAGAGAAACAAAGATAGAGTAACAATACCTTTAGGAGTTTTAGGAGTCGGAAAACTCAGCCGACACCCAATGATAGTTCTGCTCAGCTTCTCCTATAAACTCTACCAGGCCGTGGTTTGTAGGTAAAGATCCCATCTTGTCAGGTCATCGTACCTCTTTACTTCATTCCCATTAAACTCTAACCTGACCTTCTACGCCACTACCACCAGCTCCTTGGGATCTTCAGCTGTCGACATCCTCCTGAACTCCACTGCAGTCACCAGCTAACAGTTTTCAAGTTCCTTTAACACAGACTTCTGGTCTTCAAGCTCATTCGTCGCACACCAGGAGGTCATCCACCAGAACGCTTTGCCTCCTCAGGGCCATCTTCCCGTTATCCACCAGAGCTGTGTAACTCTGAATTCTGGTTTGTTTCTATTTCTTTCACTCCTTTAGATATCTCCTCTACACAGTAGGTTTGGGTTGTTTTTTTTTTGTTTTTGTTTTTGTTTATTTATGTTCTTCTTGCCAGGACTTTTGAAGGCATCTAGTAACCGCCTTTAGGTGAAATCCGGTTGTGATCCTTGGGTGTTAGAAACTTTGGGTTTACTTATGTTTCTGTTTTGAACATTATTGTTTATTTGCTTTGATTTGACATTGTAGTTTATTCCTTATTCACATGGTTTTCTTAGGACTCGTTTACTTGGATTAATGTTTCTTTCCGCTCACTGTTTATGTCACCTTTCCCTCAGACTGTCAAATTACTTAGCTTCCCAGCTGTTTCACATCTAATTTCCTTCTGCCTCTGCGTTCTTCTGATTAGTCCCTCTGGTTCTTATGCCTCTCTCATCTCTCCCTCTGTATATTTAAGCTTACTGGTTGAATTGTTCCCCACTGGTTCCTTCAGAAACATTTGTTATTCTCAGTGTCGTCCTCTGTTGCTTCTTGTCCTTAAATCTTTCACCATGCACTACCCAAACCCCAGTCTGCATTTTTGGTTTGATGAAGATGTCACCCTACATGACAGAAAATAAATATATATTTCATAATATATTCCTCTCTCTCCCTTCCATGAAGCATACAATTAAAACTTCCTCACAGTAGACCTTTATTTCTAAAACATTAAAAAACTGTGAAATATTATTGATGAAATTGATCAGATTTTTGATGCACAATTATAATTAGCCCTGTCCATTACTACAGTTAATGACCCACCATTGTTGAGGCATTCTCTGTTCTCTCCAAATATTCCACGATGATTCTGGATAAGTACTAATGTTTGCCCCGAGGGTCTACGGACATTTCTCTCGAGATCATGGCAAAAGTGAATGTCCACTGTACAGCTCTTTGAGGGCTCAAAAGAACAAGAAGCGTAAATGTAGTCAATTTACAATGTAAAAAATTCCTAGGGTTGACAGGACCATAATAAAACTGTGTGCCTCAGTAAGTTCAGCAAAAGAGATTTGTCACAGCTTTCCTTGTAAAGTTAGAAGAACTGGAGGGACCACTAGCAGAAACGATGAAAACATAAACTCACTTATATATACAGGTTTTAAAAAGAGTCCTCTTTAGCTGTGATGTCAAGTGCAAGTAGTCTAAGCTGCTTTTGAACTGCAACAAGTCTGTGTGGGAAGGTTTCGGTACGTCTTTCTGTTTCTGTCTCTTACGTTATGAAATAGAAGGTGACACAGCCTACTTATTTGCAGGACCAAGCCTGCCTAGAACACAGCTGATGATGATGGCCTGCTCAACAAGCTGCTGAAAATCCTCAGTCGCTGATCTAACAAAGCCCCTCTTATTCGGGGCAGCAGACAGAGGCCCACAGGGAGAAAACCTCAAAGACTTTAACAACATCTCAAACCCCAGCCTCCTTGACGGCTTGTTTCTTTCATTACCAAGCTGAAATGGGCTCTGTGGGTGCCAGTGTGAGCATGCCCGTATTAAAGAGAAAAATATGCCTTTGCCCACACATTATCGCTCACATGGCACCGACACCCACAGGCATTATTGCATGGAATTTTCCAGTACTAGTATCTCATCATCGAGTGTAATACGTTTCCATGTGTGGTGGCAATTACAGTGCCCAAACAGAAGTGGTAACAGAAGCCACACTGGCTCCTAGGTGCTGAAGCCACTGAGTTTTTTTTGTTGTTTTTTTTAATGCTACTATGAAAATAAAAGGAGGTAGCTACTTCACAAACTGAGCAATAACATCTAAATAAAACATGCTAAATATGCGTTGAAGTGCAAATGCTACACTTAATCTAAAAATACAAGCAGGTGCATGCGCACGAGTTTTCTTTAGCAATTTGCTTTTTGCAGGGCTTCATCTACTTTTCATGCAATTTCTTAGTGATGTGGTTTTATTTCAATTAGTATGCGATAATATCTCGCATGGGGAACTGTAACTCAAAATGGTAATCCGCATTTATCGGGTAAGAAATCGTGCAGTGATTTTTGAGATGATGAGATGAACGGCAAAAAAGTAAAGTTACAATTCACTCTCAAATGTTTACGTCCACAAAATATCTTAACTATATATTTTGTTCTAAAACTCCAACTACCTGCACAAGAAAGTGCACTGAAAAGTCCCCATACACCTGCATAAGCCTGCAAGCATTTCTTCCTGACGGCAACTATACTACTACTGTGATGTAAATAAAAACAAACATCCATGCACACACAACAACCTCGCATGCTTTAAAAAAAAAAAAAACATCACGGCGGTGCAACATCTACGAAGATTGCATAAGTGAAACACCCACAGAGCCGCCACGGGACACATTTAACTTTAGATTCTTCCGAAGCATCACTATTCCGATAATCTTTCCACCCACCCGATACCTCATGAGCAATGAGCCTTACCAATACTGAAAATGGACGTCAATCTATCATCAGTATACAGATCACACCAAACGCGTTGCACTCCCACTGCTCTCTGCAAGTGCACTGGTTCAGACACTCTGCACTGCTCTCATCAAACTATGACCACTTCACATACGCCCATTGCACAGCTGAATGACAACAGACACCTTTCATATGACATTGCAATAGGACTTCAGAATATGTGCAAAAGAGTAATTTGGGAATGGTAACTATTTTAAAAGTGCATATAAAAAAAAAAAAATAAAAAAAATAAAAAAAAATCAATGACTGTCAGGTGGAGAACTTGGGGAAGAAACAAACATGAGTAATCATGACCTCTTTCCATTGGGAAATGTTATCTAGTTCTAAAGTAGAATTAGATAAAATGAGAAAAAACAAATCATCGATATCTCCAGGGCTGAAAGTCATTGTAGGAAGAACCTCAAACATATGTGGGTTTTCAAAACACTTTTTTGGGTGTATTTTAGCTGTTTTCTTGTGGTTTGCTTTTAGTCTTGGTCAGTGCTTACCTCTATCCAGTAGTAACCGTTTTGAAACCTAAGGAGAGTTTTAGCAACCTGTTTTCATAAGTAAAAGTGGCAAAACAACAGCAGGCACCCACCAGGAAAAAGGGTGCCGAGATGTGTTGTTTTGAGGGACAGTGTTGTGGGGAATGTGGGGTTAATAGTCCCGGGAAGACAGACCTGGCACCAACATGTTATAATAATACACTTGGCAGCTAGAATAGTGTCAACCCCTTAATTCCCCCTGGGAGAGAAGGACACAGCCTAATCTGTATTCAGTCCTGACATTGTCCACATCTGATATGGAACATTAGCCTCTAACTCTCTCTATAGACTAGTGTCCTTCGGTTTATATTACTTTATGTTAATAGAGAGAGAAAACTTCATGTGCTGTCATTTGTCATTGTTAGCGGGGGTGCTCCCAGAGCCTGTTTGAAATGCATTTGTTTAGAGGAGCAAGGGGGGATGTGGTAAACCTGTCTACCTGGAGAAAGGTGTTGTTTCTCCATCTTTATTGATCTTTGATCCAACCAAGGACCTTCCACAAACTGCTTTCTTTCCATGTTCTCCGCTCTGCAATGCGCGTCTAATTTCGTCTCTATTCTTTCGTAGCATAAAGTAAGCCCAGATTGACCCAAGCACACAAGTTTTGTCCATTACATGAGAATCGTCCAGCTAATAGGACAATTATGCTGGCCATTCAATCTGCCTCAATATAAAAGTTTATATACCAGCGCCGATTTGTGTTTTTGTAAAGCGGGTTGAGAGAAAATAAAAAGAATGATCCACTCATCACTTCAAGTAGCAAGACTGCAATCAGTTTTGAAAATCATTCAGAGCTTCCAATAAACATCCAAAACTATAGTGGAGAGAGTTTTCAGAATACAGAAGAAAAGTAAAAAAAAAAAATGTTTTGATAGCAATATAAACAAATATACATTTTATATATTTGCACAGCATAAGTTCTTTGTCAGTCACTTATACAAAATAAAGCCTGTGCTGCTCCTAACTTCAGTCCACGCAATTTTCTGCATTTGCAACAACTAATTAGACACAGAGAATGTGAGTTACTTTAGTCAAACTTAATATATTTTTAGAAAGACTTCAAAAACCAGAACCGTCTCCTCCAGCCATCACAGCATCTAAAATGTGAAATTGTGCTGAAAATATACAATCAAAGTAGCTCTGACTCCACATGGAGTCTTCTGTTGTTTCAGACCAAAAAGCTTACAGAGATAATTATCTTACAACGGAAATGTAAAGCAAATCAACATGAATAAACATGTTCTAGGCAGTAGCTCTACAAGAGACGAGCCACCAGTACGCCGCTGCTTAACAAAGCTTGTATCATCTTATTTGAATAAAATAAAATGAGAGAGCGTCTGTTGAGGCTGGCAGAGAGAATATTGTTTAAGTCTGGCAATGTTCTCCGACTTCTGTTTGAATTAATTCTGCTAATTGTCTTCAGCCCAATTAGAAGTTATTCCCCCTCTGCAGTCTGGTGAAACAGCGCTGGGCTAATTGGATTAAATCTTTATCATTTTATGGAGAACACAGAGAGAAGAGGAATATGCAGGAATGCTATTGCTTTTTTAAAATTAAAACTTACCTAAAGACTTTTCCTTTATTAATATACAACTTCCACATGCTTTCAAGTTGTAATTTGAGCTGAAAATGTGAAGTGGGGGGACACGTAAAATGGTCCTTTAAATAAAATAGTCTCCCTTGATTGCTTCCTAGTTATAATTATTTAGTTTTTTTTTTTTTTTCTATCATGGTCACTTCATTGTAAAACTGTGTGTAAATACCAGTACAAAGAACATCCATTTCCTTCCATGCTCATTTACATGAGTGACAACAATAATTGAGGAAATTATTGCACAATATATTTGATACTCTTAAACTATGCTTCCATTCTGACCTTAAAACAAGAACTGTTTCTGACAAATGAGACACTACGTACCCTTCCTGGGAAACAAAAACAGAATGTACAGTGAAACATTATTAGTAAATTGAAAACAGTGTAAAGAAATGCATGAAATCGTTCAGCTTGGGAAAGTGCCAGATCTGACTGGAAAATAAAATCATCTTCCTCCTAAAGTTTTGGAGAGACAAGCATGAAGTGCTCTAATTGTTTCTGGTAAATGTCTGCACCGAATTTATAAAAGTGTTGTTGTTGTTGCCAACAACAACAGATTGCTATTGCTTCCCAAAGCACATTTCCAAGAAATTTTACTTTGTAATGTAACGCCTTGAAATTGGGCTTCTGTTGCTTTAAAAATCCCTGCTCTTTCTGAAACTCCGCCTTCAGGAAGTCCTCACAACTCTAACATTTTTATCAGTATTTCGGTAAGTAGTAGCTCCTATAATTAGCTCATCAGATGTGCAGTTCCACCGGGTGTTTGCTAATTGCTAGTGGCTAGTCTGAAGGAGCTGAATGAGGGCATAGCGGAGTGGGGCAGAAGATGGAAAGATCGGAAACTGCAACGCCACAGAGGAGCTGCGTCTTGAAGGCGGCACTACATAATAATGCTGCAGAAAGAATATTTGCCCTGTTCCTTGTTTACAGTGCAGTGGTGTGCTTACTCTCCTGCTAACAAGAATGGCCACCAGCATAGACCATAAAAGGGACAGTAAAAGGACCATTCACATTCTTAGTAATTGTATGTTTTTCATCCGAGTCTACAGGGAATCTCAAGCAAATATCTGCTTGAGCAAACTCTCCTTAAAGAAGAATTTTAGTGAGCAGTAATGATTGTAAGGAACACAAGGAAGGCAGAACCAAAGGGAGTACAACATTTTAAGTAGACCGACTTAGAACATAAATAACCTCTAAAGCAGTCATGTTTGAGGACCATTTACACAGTAACACGGCTTGTGCATATATTTGTTTTCTAGCAAGGATTGGTGGTTGTTAGGATGAACTGCTATGTAATAAAATACGTCTCATGTGAATATCTGAAAAAAAAGAAAACATCTTTTGAAATAACTGTACATTGTTTTTTTGCTTGTTTGTTTTTCCACATGGGAGTATATGTTTGATTAGACTAAATTAGAATTATATACACTTTAAAATGTAAATACAGCTCCACATGCAGTCCACTTAAACCCCTGTTGGGTGTCCAGCACTGCTATGCTCCTGAAATTCATTCCCTTAAAGTTTCAATGGGAGAAACGGGAAGAGCATTGGAAAAACAAACAGCAAATCCAATGGGAGGAAGCTTGGATCAATATACGGCCAACAGGGAGTACTGCAATTCATACCCCGAGAGAGTGGATCGGACTGGAGGACAAAAAGGAGTGTGGGAGGAGCAGCTGGCTTTATGCCTCATGAAAACATAATGAAGAAGAACCAACAGCCGACACATCTAGATGTTCACACAAACACAACCGCTGTGTGCAAGCATCAACAAAAAATGTCCATGAGCAAAAGAACTATGGAGCATTGATAATTCTAGGCCCGTTGCAAATTCACTTAATGAATACATTCACCAAAGAAAACAGGACACAGTTTTAAAGTGAGTTAACATAAATGTTAATTTTGGTCTTAAACAAAAAGGTTTCAAGTCTTGTGGTTCTATTTTCCCCTTCATGAATGAGAAATCTGTGCAGAGTGAATTATGACTAATTCAGTCACAACTGCACTGCCTGTTTACCATGACAAAAAAAAGCAAAAATAGAACATGTCTGAATTATTTTTATTGTTTTTTTTTTTTATGTGAACTGATCTAATGTAACGAAAAGAATTCAAACACAAATGATGAACTCTTTCTTTTTTTTTCAATTTTGTAGCTATGCTTCCAGATAGATGTCTTAAAAGTGCATAATTACAGTACATAAACTCTTTGATTCACTTTCCCTAGATATTCACAAAAACAGTGTGCCTACTTCCTCAAATCTTAACCCCCATTTCAGTTACCAAGATTTTTTTTTTTTTTTTTCCATTTTAAACAGTTTGTGAGAACAGATGGTAAAATCCTGTGAGACAGAGATAAAGGGAGAAGCAGTGCTTTAGTTGCTTAGTTTAAAGAACAAAGAACTGTCATGTCTGATAATGTAATTTTTTATTTCTTTTTATCACAAAACGAGACATGAAATATCTAAACAACGTTATTTCATGCTTGTCTACACAGACACTTCTTTGGAAGAAAAAGTCACATGTCGATACTTTCAATGGGATTTCAAATATCTGTTTTGCAGCCGGGAAAATCCTTCATATATATCGAAAAAGACTGCGTAGGGAAATGGATGTCTGAATCTGTAAGGGGAAGTGACATTGTACAGTGCACAGAGAAGGCGGCTGGGGATCAATGAGCATCATAAACATAATACAATACAGTAATCCATTTCCATTTCAAGCAACGAGGCTTGGCGTTGGAGGCCTCTGCGGAGCATTCTTAGCACCTTTACAGTTTCACTCACAAAAGATTTGATTGAACACAAACAGGTACATTTTATAAGTGTGAAAGGAATTAAACGTTCACGAGTGCATGCAACCCTGCTCAAAACAAACAGTTCGTCGCGTAACCCAGATACACATTCCCCCCGTGTGCATATGAAAACCCTAACTCGTACTCCAAACATCTGGATTCGTTACGGAAATTAACTGTTGGGTTATTTTTGCTATAATTTAACCTGCAAGCAATTGGGCCATGTGTTGAAACTTTTTCTTGGATCCTCATAAGACGGCCTGAAAAAGAGCCTTACAGTCGTAAATCAACCAAATCCTACCGTCAAGAAGCAAGTTTGAAGTTTTCTTCTATAATATTACCAAAATCACAATAAAATAATCTGTGATGTCTGAGTGGAAGTTTGTCGAAATTGGATGTTTTATGCTTTGATACTTGATAGTTGACTTACTTTGTAAGATTGGATCCATTCAGTGCATATGCAGAGAAAATAAAAATCAATGTCTGTTTTTTTTACCAGATTCCCTATTTTTTAATGGTCCTCTTAAGTGTGGTACTTGTAAGATATCAAGTAGTAATAGATGAAGGTTTATATTAGTCACTAACATTCTCAAACAGAAAAGTTCTGCACACATATAAGCCCTAAATATTTTCAACCACTAACTATGAAGTTCATAGCCATCATTAAATCTGTCATTGGTAAAGTATTTTATCTGAATGGTTGAAGTATTTTTGTTTATAAATTCCTACATTTGACAGAAGTTTCTTGTGGCAACTTTGGACGATGTCAGGGCTCATGATGCCGCATCCAGAATTAGCCTAAACTTTGTCAACAAAGAAGGTTCTGCTGTGCTGAGTTGTGGTTAGAAGAGTTTAACTGTTCTTTGTCTACACCGAGTGCTCAAGTAAAAAAAGCACAATCAACAATTTTTATAGTATCTTGTTAAAAATGTACATAACACTACTGTGCAGCTTTTTCAGGCAGTCCTTCGGGAAGGAGCTGCCTAGTGGTTTAAGTTCTTAGCTTTCTGTCCTTGGGAATCTGTGGACACACTTTAAATAATTCAACACAACAAAAGAGGAGTAGGTAATAGAGCTGAGGCACAAAGTATCCCAATCAGAGGTGACTGTCTGAAGTTTCCACCCTTGCCCTCAAAACTCACACAGTAGATGCGCCCACCATTCTCGTAGGTCAAAGGCCATTTGTTGACCACAAACCACATTAAATACGTTGCTCTGTGACCATGACCAGGGGAAGACCACAGGTCTTCCCCTGGTCATTGCCAGCGCGAGAAACATAACTGCTCTGTAATCATGTTACGCTAACATGGGACCACCCACGTTTTAGCAAAATAAATACAGTTTTGCGCAGCCCTGACTG
The DNA here is from genome assembly GCF_000485575.1 of Poecilia formosa. NCBI lineage: Eukaryota > Metazoa > Chordata > Actinopteri > Cyprinodontiformes > Poeciliidae > Poecilia > Poecilia formosa. The sequence goes on from NW_006799972.1 coordinate 2,268,330, forward strand.
CATGCTTGAACAAGGTCAACTGTCAAAAAAAGATGAGAAATTGTAATTCAGTTGTAACACATTGCAGAGCTGCGTGACTTCAAATGTGATTTTCCTTTGACATAATAGAAAGTTCAAAGATAGAAAGTAACCACAGTTTCCTTTGAACGCTTTCAAAATTAACCTTAAACATGTGAATCACACACAGTGAAACAATCATTATTGCAGGTGTTTTTCTTTTAGCTGTAAAACAAGTGATCTACACCAACATACAGTAAATGTCAAAATTTGTTCAGCATTAATAAGCACACCGGTGAGTGAACAGTAAAGAAAGCTTCCAGAAATGAATCAGTAGCAGCTTTTATCCATCCACTTTATAGTCAAGAAACTCACATGAAGCTACACTTTGATCTTTGTTCTTCTTCTTTTTTTTATCTTAACAGTTGGTCTACAGATAAACATGGCAAAACATGTTTACAGTGTTAGACTTTTGCCATTTTGAATTTTAATTTGATGGAGAGGTTACATATTTACAGTCAGGGTACATTAAGGTACTCAATAGCTAGTTCATGTCAGCTTTCATAAACAGCTAGTTGGGTTGGAAAATTACAAATGATCATACAAATATTTGAACACTTGACAAATGATGGATTTTGATAGAAAAATTTAAAAGTTCTTGGCAGCAAATATGAGCAGTGCGTTCGACACATATTAGGGCCCTTGGTAGGCCTTAATGGGGCCTACCAAGGGCCTAGTAGGGTTGAAACTCTTTGGAGATTAGTTTTGGAGATTTCTTTATCCTCCTTTGCCATTTTGTGAACAGTGGTGGCAAGAAAAACATGTGTGTTGCACATTCAGCCTATTGGCTGATGTGGGCCTCATAATGAAACCCCAGGGAATCAACAATTAAATGTTCCCGATTAACACTCCTTTTAACTCTTAACAACATGACAGACACAAAGTGTTTCAATTATATTGTTACATTGATACATTGATCCCTTATTCATTTGAATGTGTGATCTATAGCTATTAGAGTAATCATGAATTATCTGTTACAGCAGTAAAAACTGAATCCGCCCTAAATAAGCCTTTGGAGAGAGGAAATATATTTTAATCCAGAGGTTGTGCAGATGCCCTCGCTAGTTTTGCAACATGCTTAAGATGATTTTAAATCATTCCTATTTCCATGATGAGTTCTAGAGGGAGGCAACAGAGCAGGTCTGGAACAGAGCAATGGTTTATTAGTTTGTTCAGTCTCTTTGAATAAGTAGCTCTGATGCTGCTGCCCCAACAGATGGCTGCAAAAGAAATCACACTCTTTCATCGCAGATTTGTGGAAAATACAGTATGTGGCATCTTCTTTTATATTTGCAGTTGCCTCACCACCTCCCCCTGTTCTCCAACAATAGGAATTAAAGAATGTGGCCATTGCTTGGACTGTGTCCTTTGTGCCTATTACTGCAGTCCATATTCATCTTTGTTTCCTGTGCTGAATTCAACACGAGAAGAAACCATGCTAAAGTGACGTAGAGCTACAGCTGCAGGATCTTTTGGGATTTTCTGTGGAGGCGACCAAGTCTTTATTGGTCAGTTTATTTTTCCATTAGCCACATGAGTCACACTTTAATTCTCTAAATTAAACTAAATGTACAACAACAAAAATAGCAAAATATAGGAGTCAAAATGTGATATTGACCTTTCACTGTGCTGTGCTAGTAATAAACTCCCCAGCTCAGATCAAGCTTCTCATCCCCAACACGTCATAAAACCTGCCTCAGAATATCATGTGTGCTGTTTTGCACTTTTAGAAAAATAATAAGTGCATAGTTAAATTTATTTCTCTGGTCACTTTAACTATAGGTTACTTATGGTAATTGAACACATTGTGGTTAATTGTCTAAATTTTGAAAAAGCCTTTGTGACGGTAATTGGTATCAAAGGCACAAAACACACACATACAAAGCGAACGAGCCAGCAAGAGAGAGAGAGAAAAAGAGAAAGAGAAAGAGAGATCTTGAAACAGACCACAATCAATTAGTCTAGCACTACAATAGCCGGGAAATATCATATTGGGGTCATGCATTCCTTATCAGAGAGAATTTCACATGCTAGATAATGCTCCAAAGATTAATTGAGTTGGATGAGTAATTGTGTGAAAGATGAGTGTTATTTTCCTTCCTCATGGCAACTGCTAGCACACATAGTTAACCTAAAAAGTGAAGATCACAGTTTAAGGGGCACGAAGGGCATGAAGTCCTCCCACACATGTTGCTAGATAACAAGAAGCTTCTGGTGCAATTATTATTTTTTTTTTTTGCAATAGGTCTCAACACAAACACGTCTGCAGTGCATGAAGTTCCGTGAGTTTCTAATGAACAGAAGGATATCATAACAGTAAGCCAAAAATGTGCATATTCAACACACTGATGCAATAGTCTTTATTCCTGGCAACACCATCTGAAGCAACGCTTTACACAAGCGGCTTTTGCAGATTCTCCAGCTGTACGTTTGCTGCCAGGTATTGCACCAATGCACTGTGGAACTGCAGCACAAAAGAATCAAATTCATCCGCATTCTCTTCAGCAAGCAGGTGTTGTACGGGTAAGCTGGCAATGGTGGACATGCCACTCTAATTTCATTGACAGGTTTACGACCTTTTATGTGTCCCAGCTGCTGTGTTTATGACTGGCTGACTGTGCGTTCATGTTCAACAACATTAAACATGCATAAGCTAGACACAGCAGTCTGCCACACTGAAAGGAATGTTCTCTCCAAGCACAGAGAACATCAAACATGTCTTCAGGGGAACATGAATTGAATGGGAGCTATTAAAACAAGCAGATATTTAAATACAGAATGACACATGGTCAGACAGTATTAAAATAGAGCATGGTAAAAAATACAAATCTAAGTCATCATGGAGTCCATTTTCGTCAGGCTCTTTAGCTCAGGAATGTCACTGCACAACAAAATTCATTGTGAAAAACAAGATTAATTTGGCCAAACAAAATCAGAGAAGTTGGGCATGAACTCACTGGAAACTGAAATGCTGTGTCAGTGTTTCAAGATGTTAGAAATGCTTTCATTTAGGTTTCTGAAGTGGTCCAGTTAGAAACTAACAACTCATTGCTGCACCTGCTACCTACTGTAATTATGTAGATTAAGAAGCTGCTCACAGGTTTCTCTGTTATTGGTTCTAAACACTTAAGCCAAACATGTAATACAGACTTCAAGACAAAGATGTTACCATGTTTTATACGTACACTTAGATTACTGATTTTAGTTTTTTTTTTTTTTATTATATTTTTGCAATTTATCTTTGTGTTCTCATCCATAGTTTTTAAACTTTTGGGAAAAGCTGTACTGAATGTCTCAGCTCCTTAGAGTAAATTAAGAAAAGGTATATGTGAATGCAACGCCATGTTGTATGACGTTTCGACTAAAAATCTGGAGGTTAAGAGTCCTTGTCAAACGGTGTTTTGACTAAAAGTCCTTAGGAAAGAAGAGGTGTTTCTAGAGCCCCTCTCTGCTTGAGGAGACCCCATAAGGACAGATCCTCATGCGGATAGGAAGTGTGTTTTTGACTAAAGTCCCAGAGGGTTAGAATCCCAGTTAAACAATGTTTAAATGAAGTCCTAAAACGGTTACGGGTTTTAATGTTTTTATCTTTTTTCATCTTTTTTTTTAATCTCTCTCTCTTTCTTACTGTTTATTCAATGTCACATGCTGTTTTCTTTAATTATGTAAAGCACTTTGAAATGCCTTGCTGCTGAAATGTGCTATACAAATAAAATTTGATTGATTGATTTGATGATCAGTGATCATAATTCAATAACTTTCAGAAGTGTTCCAAAAAATAAAAAAATAAAAAAAAACCTGCCATGTTTACTTCGTCCCTGTGGTTAATGACCTACTGTTGATGGATGTTTAAGTAAATTTAAAAAAAAGAAGTGTTCGAAATTTGAAAATGTCCCTCTTTAAAACTCTTTCAGAAAGAAAAAAACAAATGTCAGAAGGATATGAACGAGCCAATGGAAGTGATTTGCATAGATTGCTGTTTGGTAAGAGCTGCTGCTTTTGCTTTTGTATACAGAGGTCATGCTCTCAGGAGCTCTGAGTGCTAAAATATTCAGATTTAATGGTGCCCCTCTTGAAACTAGACTAAATTTACCATTCATAGTTACTATTCTTATTTATTAATATTTTAATTACCCAAGTTTAGGTTTACTGAAAAAAAAAAAAAAT